>NC_041064.1:36652839-36947839 GCF_900634775.1 Gouania willdenowi
TCTACAAAGACCCTCTGAACTTTCAGCTCATACAAGGAGAAACTGATCAGAGATGCTGCCAAGAGGCCCATGATCTCTGGATGAACTGCAGAAATGTACAGCTGAGGTGGGAGACTCTGTCCACAGGACAACAATCAGTCGTATACTGCACAACTTTGGCCTTTATGGAAGAGTGGCAGGAAAAAAGCCATTTCTTAAAGATATCCATAAAAAGTGTTGTTTAAAGTTTGCCACAAGCCACCTGGAGAAACACCAAACATGTGGAAGAAGGTGCTCTGGTCGGACGAAACCAAAATCGAACTTTTTGGCAACAATGCAAAACGTTATGTTTGGCGTAAACGCAACACAGCTCATCACCCTGAACACACCATCCCCACTGTCAAACATGGTGGTGGCAGCATCATGGTTTGGGCTGCTTTTCTTCAGCAGGGACAGGGAAGATGGTTAAAAGTGATGGGAAGATGGATGGAGCCAAATACAGGACCATTCTGGAAGAAAACATGATGGAGTCTGCAAAAGACCTGAGACTGGGACGGAGATTTGTCTTCCAACAAGACAATGATCCAAAACATGAAGCAAAATCTACAATGGAGTGGTTCACAAATAAACATATCCAGGTGTTAGAATGACCAAGTCAAAGTCCAGACCAGAATCTGTGGAAACAACTGAAAACTGCTGTTCACAAACGCTGTCCATCCAACGTCACTGAGCTCCAGCTGTTTTGCAAAGAGGAATGGGCAAATATTCCAGTCTCTCAATGTGTAAAACTGATAGAAACAAACCCCATACGACTTACAGCAGTTATCACAGCATAAGGTGGAGCTGAATAATTTTACACGCCCAATTTTTCAGTTTTTTATTTGTTAAAAATGTTTGAAATAACCAATAAATTTTGTTTCACTTCATGATTGTGTCCCACTTGTTGATTCTTTACAAAAATGACAGTTTTATATCTTTATGTTTGAAGCCTGAAATGTGGCAAAAGGTTTGAAAAGTTCAAGGGGGCAGAATACTTTCACAAGGCACTATATACTGTATATATATATATATATATATATATATATATATATATATATATATATATATATATTCTGGTGATTCTAAAAAGCCTTTATTATCATGGCCAATTATAATAAAGGCTTTTTAAGAACATTTTTCCTCATTTTGATTTTTTGACACAATTAGGTTTATTTGAATTAATCAGAACATTTTCTAAATATAAGGCTAGGCCCTGTCATAGTTAAAATGTAGCTTATTTTTACATCTAATTTTTTTTTTTTCATATAATGTTTAAAATCCAGGTGTTAAATGAGCATGTTCTGTAATATGTTGTATTACTGCTATTTATTCTCAGTTTATAGATGTCATTGGTTCGTTTTAAAATAAAATAGAATATTTAGAGAATGTTATTGTATAATGATTTGTTAAATGAAATGAAATTTAATTAAAGTGTGACTCCCTGCTGTATGTCCGCTAGTGGGCGCTGTTGGCTTTGATAAAAACTGGAGAATGAAGTGATCACCTGTGACTGTGGGGAGGATAAAGGTTTTACTCTGATATTAGTTTGTGAAAGTTTAAATCTGATCAATATTAATTAATAACCTCCTGTTAATGTTGGATGACTTAATGTTGGATGAATAATGTTGGATGAATTAATGTTGTGTTTTTGATCAGAAATATTTCCAATCCCGGGTTGAGATGAACGTCTCCAACTGTTGACATGCGCTCAGCCCCGCCCCTCTCCACAAACGGACCAATGAGCATGTAGGTGGGCGGAGTCTGCCTAACAGCAGATAGTCCCAGTGTGAGCGTGCGCTCAGTTACTCTCCATCAGGCTCCAGAGCACGAGCCTCATCACCTCTCCGTGCGTGTGCGCCTGTGCGGGCCAGAGCGGGACCGGAGCCGCAGTATGAGAAGCTTCATCTCAGACCCTTTGATTTCTCTCATTATTTTCTCATCTGATCATTATTTAATCCATCAGACCTCATCGATCACCCACACTTTGTTGCTCATCACCAACACCTCGCGCTCCAGCTGAAGGGGAGCCTTCTCTCTGTGGATTTCATCTCTAACCTTTGGAGGATTTATACAATTCTGCTGCGTGCGCGTCACGGACACTTTTTTTTGTTGGGTGTCTGTTGGATGTAATGCGGCGCGTGGACGACCACCAGCACCAGGGAGGATCCGTCCATTCCGCTGCCACCGCGCGCCTTTGGCTCCGTGCGCTGTTGTGGATGCTCTGATCGTGATCCGTGCTCGAGACGCACGCACGCCCCTGGACCAACTGGATTTACGGTGAAGAAGAGAAATAATAATAATAATAATAAATAAAAACGTTGGTCGTGGAGCGCGTGTTGTTGTTTCTTCATCCACCTTCCTTTTGGGGGTTTATTTGATTTTTTGGTGTGTGCGTGAGGAGGACTTACGGACACGGCCACGCGCGGGCACGTCTACTCACCATGGGGGACTCGATGTGGAGATATTGTTTCGGAGTTTTGTTCATTGCCTTCAAAGCGGAGCTGTGCCGCGCGCTCATCCTGGAATCCATCTACTGGAACACGACAAATACCAAGTAAGTGCGCGCGTGCGTGAGTGTGTGTGTGCGCGCCTGTGCCTGCACCTTTTTACCCATGCACCACCACGGGCACGGACTCTCAATGTGGAAAAAAACAAAACGAAAAAAACACCAGAAACAACAGCCACTGACAGACAGTCATCAACGGAACACGCACGAACACTAAAAACACGCACGATCACAAGAATTAATTATTTCATTAAAAAATACGAGACGTTAAAAATGTAATTTGGCTGAAAATGGTTCATTTAGTCAATAAATTACATTAAAAAAAACTATTTTTACGCATGGATTTTACACACCCGATCATTAATCAATAATCAGATCGTTAAATGATTTGTGACGTAGACATGAGTGAGTTTGAGTAAATAATGACATCAGCGTCATGAAGGCTGCACTGCGAGGCTCAAGTGCCCGTGTCTGGTCACCGTTGCGCAAAGCTTTTACGCGCAAGTGTGGGACGAACACGCGCCGTGGCGCCTCAAACTGCTCCGTCACTGCGACATACGCGGATTTATCTTTAGTTTGTGATTTAAAATGTAAATGTTTTGGTTTAATCTTTCTGTATATGTGTGATTTTCACGTCACGCGTAGGTTCCGATGCGCGTAACGTGAAAATCACACATATACAGAAAGATTCTCTGCGTGTGACAGTAGCAGCAGCGCGTCTGTCTAGTGTCTAATGAAGCTGTTGCATGAAGTGGAACGCGCACTTTTATTATTATTTTTATTTCCCACTGACGGGAGGAAAGCGTGTGTAAAACTCGCGCTTTACGCACTGACGCGCCGTACCGGACGGCCCGGTTCTGGCCCGCGGGACTCAGATTCAGGATCAAATAAGTGAATAATGTCTTTGATAGAATGCCTACATGGACAATAACTAAACTCCGTGCGCGCGTCCGGCCGTGCGCAGTGCGCGGCTCAGGAGAAAAACTGAGTTTACATTGAATTTAATAACTTTATTTGTTATTTTTTAGCACAGATTTGAGGGAAACGTTATTATTTTAGATTCAGAGGGTTTTATTTGTAGATACTTTTCCTCCATGTGACCCGGGTCACCAGGTCCGGGTGTCGTGTGTGTGTCGGGGCTCGGCTCTGACTCAGAGTGCGCGCCCTCGGCCTCTAAATACAACTCTAACGAGTGTTTGTAAAAGTTATTTATTATTATTTAAAAGTTGTTTTATTTAAAATAACTTTAAATAGTTATTTCATCTCAGGGGTGAGGATGTGAGAAAAAGGCAACAAAAACATTCAAAAGTGACTTTTAAAAACACAAAATGTTTATGTGAGAAATACATACATAAAGACAACTAAAAAAAAAAAAACACCCAAAATGACTGCAAAACAAAGCTTCATGACAAGAATACCCCAAATGACACTACACACAACAACAAAAAACATTATTTTATTATAATTAAAGTAACTTTAAATCTCAGGGCTCGCCTTGCTCCTCCGTCAGTAGATTAGAACACTGTCCCTCAATGAAAATCAGCATAATTCTGTACAGTCAAAATGACAACAAACTACACAAAATGACAGAAAATACCCATAATGACATGAACAACAACAAAAACATACAAAATGTGAGAAAAATATATACAAAAACACAGCAAAGATACAGAAAAATGACTCCAAAAACACAAAATAACTACTAAAATACACAAAATGTAAACAATATATGTGAAATGACACCATTAAAGATATATACAGTGAGAGAAAATGTTTTAATGATAGCAAAATACACACAATTACATAAAACATAAACTACACAAACAAAAAGACATATACCAAATGTGAGAAATAAATACAAAACGAAAACTAAAATACACAAAAAAAGACAAACGAAGAACAGAATTACATGAAATGACACAAAAACACTATAAAACTTTTTCTATTGTCTCTAAAACATGTTGAAACTAGTTTCTGCTGATATTTGTCTTTAGACGAACACATGATGTATCACATGATTTAATGGAGGCTTTAGAGCAAATAAATATTAAAAAAATTACTTTACCTTGATTTTTTTTTTATTTTTGGTGTCACTAAAACTAATTTAATCAAACTTGCTCCTGTTTTGAATCTTTTCCGTGCACATTTCACTAAAAGCGCACGAGTCGTTTTAAAATGTTTGATTTTTTTTTAGAAAACGAACCAAAGTTTTGCTTTGATGCTTTATATGAACAATTCTCTCGCTTTTCAACGTTTATCTCATTTACATTTCCAAAAAAGACCAAAACACAAATAGTGTGTGTATGTGTGTGTGTGTGTGTCTGAGGTCGCCCCAAATGACCAGTGCGCCTCGTTCCAGGTGAGGACTGTAGAAAAGGAACCTAATGACATTAATGTCAGCATTAGAATAACTAAATAGAGCATTAACTCAGAAAACAATGGTTTTTTGTTTTTTTTTACAGTGTTTTGTTGTTTTGTCTTTTTTTGCTTTTGTTCTGTTTTTCGCGTCATTTTGTGTAATTTTGTTGTTGCTTTATATTTTTTGTGTTATTTTTTTTGTATTTGAAGTTGCATGTTTTTTGGAGAAATTTTCTTTGTTTTTCTCTCAATGTGTGTATTTTGTTGCCCTTTTCTGTGTAATTTTCTGTAATTTTGGGGTATTTTAGTGCCACACACAAAGAGCTTTGTTGATTTTTTTATAATGCTTTTGTGGTTTTGTTAATTTTTGCTTTCCGTTTTGTGTTTTTTCCGAGTCATTTTTTGTATTTTTGTTGTTGCTTTGTATTTTTTCTTCTGTTATTTTTTGTTTGAATTTGAAGTTGTGTATTTTTTGGTGTCGGTTTGATTGTTTTGCTCTTTTTTGTGTGTATTTTTGTTGCTCTTTTGTGTGTATTTTTCTGTATTTTTGTGTGTTTAGGGTAAATTGTGGCCACACACATTTAGACTGAGGTCGTCTGTGGCCCCCGGCCCTCCAGTTATCCATGTGTGTGTGTGATGGTTTTTCCTTGTGGACACTGTTTGCTGCTTTAAGTTGTTACTGTGGTTAAATGTGAAGGTGACCTTAATAAAAGAAGCGTTTTGAGGCTTTAATTTCTCCCTGAGGCTGATTAACAGACTTTAGCTTTAGTTCTAAACTGTGGAGCTCGTCTGTCTGGTCTCAGAGGATGAAGATCAGTCTTCATCAGGTCAGCGCTCTGTGGCCCTCAGCGTTAATCTGCTGCTATTGTACATATATATATATATATATATATATATATATATATATATATATATATATATATATATATATGGAGAAAAGGAGAAAACACCAGCTTTATTTTTGAAAGAATCCGTCCACAGAGCTACGGCCGTGTCCATTAAACCTTATTGTTGTGCAGGCTTTACCTCCTTTATGTGTTCCCCCCCCCCCCCCCCCCCCACACACACACACACACATACCTCGCTTTGGTTTTTCCGTCTTGTAATCCATTTTGTAGTTGGGAGGGTGAAACAAAGCAGAGGCTGCTTTACATGCTTTACGTAAAAAGGAGCTCTCGCTCTATTCCACTGCACTTCATTAAGAGATTACACACAGGAAAAAAAGCTTCACCCCCCAAAAGGCCTTTGTGACCGAGCAGAGAAGGGGGTTCTACTGAGGGGGGGTTCCTGGGGTCTTTGTGCAGCACAGGGAAAGGAGAGAGTTTGTGTTGGTGTGTATTAGACTTCTCCACCTTATTTCATCTCAGGGTCGCAGTGATCCTACGTCAGACCGTCACTACATTAGAACACTGAAAATTAGACCTGGGCCACTGGTGGCAGCTGGGGGGCCACATGTGGCTCTCAGCCTGATTTTGTACATGCACAAAATAACCACTAAAATACACAAAATGTCAACAAAATGACAGAAAATTACATTAAATGATTCCAAAAACACATAAATGACACAAAACAAACAAAAATGTGTAAAATAAGAGAAAAAACTTGGGATGGACCGATATGGATTTTTTAGGGTCGATGCAGATTTGTTTTCCATCAGCCTTAGACGATGACCGATACAGACTTTTCTTATGACACAATGATGATAAAGGTGAGATAGAACGACACCAAGTAAAAAATATTTAACAAATAATATTAGATAATGCGGATGGGCGTACGCAGCCGCCCGCATCGGCCGATGCCGATACACGTATAAACCGCAAAAATGTCCAACTGTTGTATCACTAGAAAAAACTCAAAATGACAACATAATTACACTAAATGAGACCTTAAACACACATAACAAAAACACAGGAGAGCAAAAAACACACAAAATGACTCAAATATAAAATACTACATGACAACATAAACACTCAAAATTACAAAAAAATACCCAAACAACACATCAAATAACAACAAAAATGTTAATAATGAGAGAAAAGCATAAAAAATGAAAAAAAAGCAAACAAAACTCACACCAAAAACATACAAAATTATAGAAACATTTACAAAATTACAAACAAAATACACAAAATGGCTTTAAAAAGCTACAGTTCCTTTGTTGTTTCCTGTGTTAATGATCGTTGTTCTAATGCTGACATGAATGTTGATCATGTGACCCTCAGATCAGATGTAATCACATGCTTGTGGCCCCTCCCTGCTCTAATTTACATTTATTTATTATTTGATGTTTGTGGATTCATCACTTATTTTATTATAGATCAGATTAAATAGTGAAAAACCCCAGAGTTCAACACGTTATTATTAATATTATTCAATCAAAAGAGGAGAAATATTAATCAACTCTAAATACATCCTCGTGGTCGTCAGGTTAATATAGTCTATTTCTGACATGTTTGCTTTAAAATAACTTTATTAAATTAACTCTGTGAGGTCCTCAGGATCCTCCTCATGGTCCACCTGAAGAACCTGAGGAACGTTCAGGAACGTTCATGGTTCTCATCAGTGCGTGAGCGTCACGAGGACTCACTCAGTCGTTTGTTTAATGAAACAAAGAGAGTTAAGAACCTGCAGCTGCCCCTGTGTGTGTGTGTGTGTGTGTGTGTGTGTGTGTGTGTGTGTGTGCGCGTGTGTGCGCGTGTGTGTGTGTTGCCCCTCAGCCACTAGGGGGCAACTATACCCTCATGACTCAAGTTAGAAGTAGAGGTCATCACATCTAATATTCATTTATCCAGATGAATTTTTTAACCACTAACAGATTATTATAATTACAATAATATCACATATAATTCATGTTTGAACGGTGAATAAAATAAACTGAAAAACACAAAATTATGGTAAAAATAGACAAATAATGACTCCAAAAACAAACTAATGACAACAACAAAAAAAAAAAATTACCCAAAATTACAGTAAAACACATTATTTAACAATAAAAACATAGAAAATGAGAGAAAAGCAAAAAAAAAAAAAAAAATGACTAAAGCTCACAAAACACACAAAATTACACTAACCACACACGCTCAACATAAACATACAAAATGATAGATGTGTGTGCGTGTGTTTGTGTTTGTGTTTGTGTGTGTAGCTCCCAGTTCACAGCTGATAAACTTGATGAGCAGAAGCTGTTTGGCACACACACACACACACACACACACACACACACACACACACACACACACACACACACACACACACACACACACACACACACAGTGTTGTGTACGAGGGAAGCCTCCCAGGCTTCTCTGAGCTTTTTCTCCTCTGCTCCACTTCTGACAAACACACACACACACACACGTCCACGCACACACACACCAACGTGCACACACACTAATGTGCACACACACGATGGTTCCACATAGACCTGATGCTCGTCCTTTCTCCGTCATGGACAAACTGAACCACTGAGTGAGTCCTCAGGGGCTGCAGGAATACACACACGGCCTAGTTAGCCATTATAATGTGTGTGTGTGTGTGTGTGTGTGTGTGTGTGTGTGATCCTACCAGAAGCAATAAAAAAGGATGCATGCTGTTGCGTTGCTATGAAGGCCACAATGAGGTTTTTTTTTTAGACTTTTAGAATAAAGTCGTAATATTGCAAGAAGATGTTGCAATTTTACGACTTTATTCTTGTAATTTTACAAAAATGAAGTTGTAATATTCAGAGAAAAAAACTTGTAATATTATGAGAATAAAATTGTAATATTTCAAGTATAAAATATTGCAAAAAATAAAGTTGTAATATTACATGATATTTTCAGAAAACCCTGAAAAGCGTCTCAGAAAATGGATGGGATGGATGGATATTATTAGAAAAAAAATGACACCAAGGACTTTTAAAGTGAGAGAACGATTAAAAAATGACAACAAAATATACAGAATTACAGAAAATATCCATTATGACACAAACAACATATTGAAAAGCAACAAAAACTGACAAAATGTGAGAAAAATATAACAAAAATGACTTCAAAAACAGAAAATGACTTCAAAAAGACAAAATGACAACATAAATACACAAAAAACATACTAAATGACTCCAAAACAACTACATAACAACAAATTACAGTAAATATCCCAAATGACACAAACCAAAACATACTTAAAAAAGGGAAAATGTATATACCGGCAACTAAAACACACACTGTTTGATAACGGTTGCCCCTCTCTGCTCTATTGTACATGTGTTGTTATGTTATGTGTGTTGATCTGCAACTGTATATTATCATACATTTATACTTTATTAATTTTCTCAGTGTGTGACCCTAAAACACTGTCATATACAGTAAAGAACTAAATAGCAGTATTTGCTTTTTTTAGCACTGCTACGTATTCTGTGTGTGCGTGTGTGCGTGTGTGTGCGCGTGCGCGTGCGTGTGTGTGTGTGTGTGTGTCTGCGTGTGTGCGCGTGCGTGTGTGCTCGTGCGTGTGTGCGCGTGCGTGTGTGCGCGTGTGTGTGAAAGCTGCGTTTCCTCTTTAAGGGTTCTCCAAAAAGTCTATTTTAAAGTTTACAGATGATCAAAGTTCAAAGATGAACCTGAGAATCAAACGTCGAACATTAAAACTTTGCCTCACGCTGCTCAGTTCTCACACAGAAAATAACTCACTTCATTCATTTGTGATCGTTTCTAAGCACTCTCATGCATTTTGTTGCCATAGCGACGGCCCAGTCAGAAGCCTCGGGTCAGAGGTCACCTGAATAATAAATAATAATAATAATAATAATAATAATAATAATAATAATAATAATAATGGAGTGAGAATGTAATTATATATTATATAAACATTGACTGATATAAATGTACATTTGTGAATCGTTTTAAAATGGTTTGTAGTTTCACACTGACCTTTGTGTGTGTGTGTGTGTGTGTGTGTGTGTGTGTGTGTGTGTGTGTGTGTGTGTGTGTGTGTCCTCAGGTTCATTCCAGGTCAAGGAGTGGTGCTGTACCCCCAAATTGGGGATAAGTTGGACATTGTGTGTCCCCGTGTGGATGGCGGGGTGGGCGACGGAGTGGAGTATTACAAGGTGTACATGGTTCCCAGGGAGCAGCTGGAGAGCTGCACTATAACCAAGGCGGACACGCCCCTCCTCAACTGTGTCAAACCTGACCAGGACGTCAAGTTCACCCTGAAGTTTCAGGAGTTCAGCCCCAACCTGTGGGGTCTGGAGTTCTTCAGAGGAAAGGACTACTACATCATCTGTGAGTGTAGAAAACAGCTGTACTCATTCTGACACTGTTATTTAGTTATTTACGTGAGATACATGTGTGTTGGTGGTGGGAGGGGCCAATGGTGCTCTATGGCAGCCTCGCTTCCGTCAGTCTGCCCCAGGGCAGCTGTGGCTACAATAGTAGCTTACCACCACTAAGTGTGGAGTGAAAGAATAATGTCTTAATTCTGTAAAGCGACTTTTAGTGTCTATGATAAAGCGCTATTAAAAAATTGATGTATTATTATTATTATTATTATTATTATTATTATTATTATTATTATTATTATTAATATTAAGGAGAACTGACAGAGTCAAACCTACAACATCAGCTCTCATAACACTTGTGGAATTTGACTTTTTAAATAAAAGGTAAAAAAACACAATGAATTATTAATGCTATGGACTGTAAATTCTGAGACAAATGTGCAGCTACTCATCATCATTGTCTCCATTTTAAATGATTGTATAAGAAAAGGAGGTGATCAACATGCAGTTACACAGCGGTGCATGTTTCTAGATGGGTCGGGGTGGGGGGGGGTCCCTTTGTTGGGGTGCGAGCTCAGTGAGGTAACCATGTCCACGACCTCGGTAAGCGGCGAGTTGGGTGCGGGGCGGTGCCTTCGCCGCCGGGCCCTTCCAGGCGTTGGTATGTTTGAGTCTCTGTGCACAGCAGAGTCTGGACTGTCTGCACTCTTCGGAGCTTAAATACGTTGATGGTTGTTACGGTTACGTAAGCAGAGGATGCACACGGGCAGCATCGGGGGCAGCTATAGGGCTGCAGGGGTCCTCAGGTAAAGACGGGAGCGTCCGAGCCAATCGCCTGTATTAAATAGACGGTTCAAGTTCAAACAACCTGTTCACTTTTAAAAGTCACTCTTTGGATCATTTTTCTGCATAAATCAACATGTTAGCATTAACCCTCCTATTAGCATTGGGGTCACTTTGACCCCATTCATTGTTTATCATCCAAAAAAAAAAAAGTTTTTTTTTATTGATCATATTTCACACGTTAGTGTTCATCTGGGGTCAACTTGACCCCAAGCTGTCTTAGTGGTGTGAACCGTGTCTGTCAGTGTGAAATCTGAGAAGATTTGGATGAACACAAAAACTCTGATAATCCTTTTCTGGAGGAAGATATTTCTGGGGTCAAAGTGACCCCACGAGTAAAATGTTCTTAAATTGATCCTGTTATTGGGTTTTTTTTGGAGTTGTGCAGCAGAAGTGACTTGTGGTTAATGGTCCCAGTAAACTTGGACCAGTATAGATTATAAATGTAATAAACCTTGATGGGAACCATGTGGTACTGATGAGGTCCATTAGGAGCTCCTGATGGTTCTCCATGGATCTCATCCTCCTCCATCAGTGCAGGTGTCTCCACCTCATGGCTGACTGACTCACATTTACACACAGTACGCCCTCTATGGAGCTAAAGCTTTGGTGGGTGGGGGGATGGTGGGTGGGGGGATGGTGGTGGGGGGAGGGGGGGGGGGGCGGTTTATATCTTGGCTTCCTGGTCTGAAACACGGTGGTGGACTGAACCATCTGCGTGGTGCTGACGGGGGAGTGCTGTGATTGGACCATCTGTGGCGCTGCCATCTGTGACTTATTATTAAGAATGAAGCTCAACCTGAGCGTTTGATCTTATTATTATTATTGTTATTATAATAATATCAGGTGACGAGTTGGAATGTTCTGAGCTTTAGAAAAGATACTTTGTCCTAAAGCTTCTCACAGAAGCTCTTTGTCACTGTGGGCTCGTATACATCAGTTAATCTTCCTAGTCATCCCCTTTTCAAAATAAAAACATCTCTTCTTGTCTTCCATTATTTAAATATTTTGTAAAGAAGGCTCTTATTTTGAAGTTAACAGGAAGTGTAGTCAGTAGACCAATGGAGAGTCTCTGAAAATGTGTGAAATGTATGAATGAAATGTGTTTACGTGAGTTTTATGGATGAAATGAGCACATGTTGATATTCTACTTGGTCACTTTCTCACTTCAAATGTTTTCAGAACTTTCAAAATAAAGGTGGAGAATCAACAGAGATATTTAGCCTCAGTGTGAACAAGGTTTTAACGCTGTGGGTTTCAAATGCATCTTGGGAAACTTGGAAGTATAGTTCAATGGGAACGCTCATCATCCTAATCATACTATAGTATATACTAGATAGTATATACTATAGACAGTATATACTATAGACAGTATAGACAGTATATACTATAGACAGTATAGACTATAGACAGTATAGACTATAAACAGTATATACTATAAACAGTATATACTATAGACAGTATAGACTATAGACAGTATAGACAGTATATACTATAGACAGTATAGACTATAGACAGTATAGACTATAGACAGTATAGACTATAGACAGTATATACTATAGACAGTATAGACTATAGACAGTATAGACTATAAACAGTATATACTATAAACAGTATATACTATAGACAGTATATACTATAGACAGTATAGACTATAAACAGTATATACTATAGACAGTATAGACTATAGACAGTATAGACAGTATATACTATAGACAGTATAGACTATAGACAGTATATACTATAGACAGTATATACTATAGACAGTATAGACTATAGACAGTATAGACTATAGACAGTATATACTATAAACAGTATATACTATAGACAGTATAGACTATAGACAGTATAGACTATAGACAGTATATACTATAGACAGTATATACTATAGACAGTATAGACTATAGACAGTATAGACTATAAACAGTATATACTATAAACAGTATATACTATAGACAGTATAGACTATAGACAGTATAGACTATAAACAGTATATACTATAAACAGTATATACTATAGACAGTATAGACTATAGACAGTATAGACTATAAACAGTATATACTATAAACAGTATATACTATAGACAGTGTAGACTATAGACAGTATAGACTATAAACAGTATATACTATAAACAGTATATACTATAGACAGTATAGACTATAGACAGTATAGACTATAAACAGTATATACTATAGACAGTATAGACTATAGACAGTATAGACAGTATATACTATAGACAGTATAGACTATAGACAGTATATACTATAGACAGTATATACTATAGACAGTATAGACTATAGACAGTATAGACTATAGACAGTATATACTATAAACAGTATATACTATAGACAGTATAGACTATAGACAGTATAGACTATAGACAGTATATACTATAGACAGTATATACTGTAGACAGGTAACTTCATTGTGGAGAATCTTCTTCTGTGGTGTGTAGAGGCTTTGAAGGCCTCAGGGCTTTGGCAGAAGCAGGTGAACCAGTGTTTGAGAACAAACGGAGCTGGAGGCTAATCTTCTGTTCACGTCTCCAAAGGTTGGATTATTGGATCAACATTGAGACATTTGGAACCTACAAATGTGCCCTGCTCGCTGTTTTCTTTTTCTTCCTTTTTCCTTCCCATTCCTGTCGTTCTTATGGACTCGTGCTCTTTATCGACAGAGCTACACATTGTGGCGGCGCCGCCTGCCGTTTTGCAGATGCAGAAGTTTTTTTTTGTTGAGCCTGAAGGAAAAGGCAGTGGCAGCTGTTTGTTTCATGGCGTTTGTCACAGTTTGCCGTTAAATTGCATCTGTTTCGTTTGGTTTTTGTGGCTTTTAACAGAAGCCAAACATTGTGGCTCTGGGTTGTGGATTTGTACACACTGGAAATAAAACACAAGCAAACATTCCTTTAGGTTTACACAGTGAGACGCAACATGTCCAGATTTGGGTTTATTTTGTGTGAATCCTTCCAGTTGACAGGATTGTTTCAGTCATGCATTTGTACGTGTTGTTTCTACATGACTGACGTGTACCCCTAATAGTCATGTGGAGACAGGACCATCTATAAGGGGGAATAAAGGAGAGAGATGTTTGGGGTCCATCCATAAAGTCAGTAAAATGATGGTCTATTGTTCTATGAATCTGTGATAACCATATTTATTTATTCATCTGAATAATATCCACTGTTATACAGGAACGTTTATTATTATTAGTCATCTTAATGATGGAAATCATGGTTTTAGTCACTAATAAAATGGTTCAAAGTGACCAAAAATGGTAGAAAAGGTGGTGAAATGGGATTTTAAAAATCACAGAAATTGGTTAAAAGTTGCAAATTGTGGGTAATGGAATTAAAAATGTAGGGGAAATTAGTTTCAACTGACGAATAAAGGGCAAAGCCTGGCAGATATGGCAAAAAAAAAGATGTTTACTTTTGGAAGAAAACATGAAAATTTGTACATGAGGGTTTTTAAGTTGAGCTGAATCACTGAAAACCAATGGTTCCCACTTAAAATCAAGACATCCAAGTTGGCAACCATCAGTATTGCCAGTTTGAAATTGTTTGTCATAACTTTGGTTCTATTTGACATAGAGGCATGATCTCAATATTATATCTTATAATAGTATTGTGACTTTCAATCTTACCATAACTTTGGTTCTGTTAGACATAAAAACACGATTTTTGTGGTAAATTATAGGTTTTTGGGGACAAAAAACTGTGTAAGTGAAAAACCTGTCGGGCTAGCATGGAAAATCATGAATGTGGTTAAATTGGCAAAATAAGCATGAAATGGTGGTAAAGGTGGTTAAATGGTATTTTAAAAACCATAGAAATTGGTTAAATGTAGCAAGTGGCAGAATGTGGGTGTGTGTATGGGGGGGGGGGGGGTGATAAAAGCAGGAACAATTAATTTAAACTGGGTAGTAATGGGCATGACAAATCGTGAATGTGGTTAAAATGGCAAAAATGATCATGAAATATGGGGAAATAGGTTAAAAGTGACAATAATGTGTCAACATATGTGACATTAGGTGGAAAAGTGGTGGAAAGGGTTTATAAGTGCTGAACATGTCTGGAAAGTGGAATATGATGTAGAAGTGTCAGAAAATCTTTGTTTTGGTGGAAAATGTGATGAAATGGGATTTTAAAAATCACAGAAATTGGTTCAAAGTTTCAAAAACAGACAAACAGTGGTAAAAAAAAGGGTTCAAAGTGTCAATATTGGAACAATTAGTTTAAAATGGCAAATAATTTATTAAAATAAGCAAAAATATGGCAAAAAAGTTTGGTGAAGTTGCAGAAAATAGGTAACAATAAGCAAATTGTTCAAAAAAAATATTCTTAGTTTTTTTAAGGCTTCTGGCCCAAACGAAGCCCTGACCCTAAGGTTGAGAACCACTGCTTTAAGTGATCTATCCACAGCTGAGCGTTACGCAGCCACAGAAAGGTTCACAGAGAGGATTTCATTAGGCTTCTGGAGTGAGCACTTGATGCGTAATTAATTAACCGCCGCTTAATCCTTTATTTCTTCTCACAATCACCGAGGCCCTGGAATCAATGCTGGGATCAGAGTACTCACAGATTGGATTAGCTCAACCTGGTCTTAGATATCATGAGTCGCAGGCTACTGAAGGACATGTGCAGCTCTCTGGTTCCTGTGCATCTTCTGCTGTTGTCGTGCGTGTGTGCAAACAGAGGGTCGTGGCTCTAAATGTGCTCCTGGTTATTTAATCATGGGTCACTGTGTGCATGTGTCGCTGCCTTCTTTAAAAAGCTGCCATCGCTGCTCTGACGTGATTGTTTGAGGCAGCGCGGCCTGCAGAGGAAAGAAGCCTAGTGAGCGAGATGATTACATGAGCTAAAGAGGAGAGGAGGGGGATGAACAAGGGGGGGGGGGGGGGGGGGGGTGATGAAAGAGAGCTAACAAGAAAGAGAGAGAGAGACATGAACCATAGTGATGAGCTCTAAAGAGGGCGAGGGAAAGGACAGAACCCTGTTTACAGTCACTGCACATATACACGAGCATCTCTGATCAATTCTTTAATCACCTTTTCATTGAGTCAATACGCCTCTGCTACTGAGGGAGGAAACAAACGAGCACAGTTCATAGGAGGAGAAATAGTATTGTTTCATAAAGAAAGAAAGAAAGAAAGAGCCTGTGATGAATGTGTGTTTCTGAGAGATTGGACAACTTTTCCATCCGTGTATCCTTCGTTCTTTGGTTATTTCGTTTAAAACCAAATCAAAATAATGTGGTTATTTTGTTTTACTGACTCAAAACGTAAACTGAAATACAGAAACAACAAAAACCAGATATTGTGATATTTGGATATTTACGGGAAACTATGAACGAGAGCTTCATGTTTTATTCTCACCACACAGAGGGACCCACAGATGGGGGCTGACTTTTACTCCTGGACAAGAAAGAAGCAAAAATCACATTTAATTTAAACATTATTAATACATGAATACATCAAAACAAAGGAAATAGATGTTATTTAAAACAGAAAAGCACTGCTAATCTGTTTTTGTGTTTCTGTTTTGGTTTTAATTTAGTAAAACAAAATAATCACACTGTTTATTTGTTATTTTGATTTGGTTTTAAAATGGAATAACCAAAAAACGTACATGGATTGTTTTCTTCACCTCTCTTTAGCTTTCTGTTAGCATCTCTAATGCTAACGGGTCAGTTTGACCCATATCTTAAATCAGCTGTAAAATACACTAATAAATATTATCTTAGTATCATGGTTACATTGTTAGGCTCCCTAATCAATTAAAATATTGGTATTAATATTGTTGGTGAGGGTGTGTGAGCCTTTATTCTGTCACTATACTCATAGATTATTTAAAAAACAAAAGATAAAATGATCCTCAGGAGAACTGACAGGTGAACCTGATATAAAACATATTTTATTCATTATTAACTGCGTGTGTGAGCCATTAAGGGTGTAAGAAAAAATTGATTCGGCCATATATCCCGATATTTCACCACGTGATTTTCTTATAAATCCAAAAAATGTCAATCATGTTTTTTTAATCATGTTTTTTTAACTAAAATACTGTGTAATTGTGCTGACATAAGCACGTCAACCCCTGGTCACAAGGCGTCGCTCACCAAACCCTTTAGCAGCAGCACATGTAGCATTAGCTCATGAGCATTAGCTCGTTAGCATTAGCTCTGCAGCAGCCTCATGATGACCATTGTGCTACTGCTAATTTAACCTGAACACATTTTTTTTCATATTAATATTGTGTTATTTTGATGGATAAAAACAATCAAAAGAGTCAGGTGAACCTAATATGAATTTTTATTGACGAACCGTTTCATTTGATTAATAAATGAAGAATAGATGATCACTGTGTATTAAGGCAGTGTAAAACTTTTGATACACATTTAAAATAAACATTTAACGGTTTTATGTGTTTGCATTTCCACTGAAACTGAAACGGAAAAAGAAATCAGAACCGTCTTCAAACGGACGATTATGACAAATTTCACTCATAATTTCTTTCTAAATCTGCACGTAATCACACGGCTGTGGGATTTCCTACAAAATGAAAAGGAAATTACTCTATGAATAAAACCATAAACTTCCACGTTTTTCCTGTTAAACCGTGGTTAGCAAACAGACATTTCATATTTCTTGCCACGTATTCTTGCGTAATTTAAGTGATTTAAAGCATGTAGTTATTAAATTATTAACAGTTGTTGACTCCATTAACTCTATTTAGCATGTTTAAGGTTTAATAACAGTAAAATAATCAAAACAGGGAAAGTTGATGAAACAGAAGATTCTACCCTTGATTTATCCTGAAAACGTTCCCTTCCACTCTTCTCTTACGCTGCTAGCATAGCGGATTAGCTAACCACCCAGTGTGATGAAGCAGTGTAGAGCCAAGTCATTCAGCCATCTTTAGCCAATCCAACAATCACATTGTGTTTAAATCCAAGTCAGGCCTGCCTGGACAGCAGCTCTGGCACCAAACGACGTGGCTTTCACTTAGCATTCTGGGGGGAGTGGGGGCTAAATAACTCCATCGTCAGGGTTTCTTTCTCTGGTGTTTCCAAATGTCAGAGTAAGTTAGCAGAGTCTAGGGTGGACGAGCTAATGCGTGAAGCTACGTTAACACTGTAGCATTAGCATCTACTCTGTTTTTAAAGCACGATTGTCCAAGCAAAGTGAGCCATGATGCCTTCAGGAAACAGGAATATTTTTTTGAACAATTTGAGCCCATTTTTGCTTATTTTCTCCATTTTTCTGCAACTGCACCAACCTTTCCATATTTTAACCTATTTTCATCATTTTTCTTGCCATATTTTTGCTCATTTTAATGCATTTTTGTTACATTACTCTCATTTCTGACACTTCTACATCACATTTCAATGCTATTTTTCCACTTTCCAGACATGTTCAGCACTTATAAACCCTTTCCACCACTTTTACACCTAATGTGACCAATTATTGTCACTTTTAACCTCTTTTGACCATATTTCATGATTATTTCTTTTTGCCAGTTTAACCACATTCACCATTTGTCATGCCCATTATTTGCCAGTTTAAACTCATTGTTCCAAAATTGTTTGCAACTTTTAACCAATTTATGTTGTTTTTTTTAAATTCCATTTCTCCACCTTTTCCACCATTTTTGAGAGTTTTTAACTTTTTTTAAATTTCTGATTAAACCAAGGATTCACATCTTTAAAATAACTATATACTATAACCCAAATATTGACAATAAAGCTCCTGTATGACAGTAGATATGATTCATCTGTTGTAGACATTCCTGTGTGGTGCTAACAGGTTAATAAAATGAACACATGGATACGCTGCTATAAACACAAGCCTTTAAGGAGCTTTGTCTGTAATGTGCTTTTCGGTCTCCAGTGAGAAGCCAGAGGTCAGATAGAGAAGGAGACATGGGGGGGGGGGGGGTGTATGGGGGTCTCGTTAACATGCTCTTTGTGTCCACTCCCATCACCATCTCATTCACTCACATCAGACGCACTGACAGAGTGCAGCATCTATTCTACATATATCTATTCTCTAACAGCAGTAGAAACAGAATGGAGAAGAGGAGAGGAAGCAGTGGATGATGTTGATGATGATGGGAGGGCGGGGCTAGTGCTGGTGTGCCGTGAATGAACGCCACTGAGCACTGGCAGCGAGCCAAACCGCTAAGCTCCAGCAGCTCGTTAGCCTCTGTGTTACTGACCTGATAGACCACAAGCCCCCCGCTTTAGCCCCCCGCATAGCCCCGCCTCCTCCTCCTGCTTTCTGTCCCACTCATGATTCATGATCGCTGCAGTTCCCCCGCAGGCCTGGGGAGGCAGCACATTCTTTCCATTGATATTTCTTTAAATATTATCCTGAGCTCATATACTTTAACCCAGTGGTCCTCAACCTGTTCACCCGGGACCCCCAAAATAAAGGTCCTAGAGAGCTTGGACCCCCACTGTCGCTGAAGGTGGGTGAACAGTCATATGTAGACAGGGCCATCTATTAGGGCTGGGCGATATGAAGAAATGAACAAAAACTCATATTTTGATATTTTTTCTTAAAATGCCAATAAGCAATATACATCTTCATATTTTTAACTCAATAAAGTCTGACCAGAAAAACAATTCTGTGTTGAATTTGTTCATGTTAAATGCCACACAGACACTTTTATTAACCAGTAGCTGCACAATATGTGCCACTTTTTGTTTTTTTTCTCTTATTAGGGACAGCATGTGTGAGTGAGTTCTCCTAAAAAAAGTATTTTATTACAAAATCAGCTATAGAATAAAATATATATAAATATTATACAGTAGGTATAGGTATATGTATGTGCTTTTATCTTGTGAATACTAATTGTGTCTATGTTTTTAAAATGAACTCCTGAGTTTGAAACAACGGATGATGACGATGATATTGTCATTTTCTATATCGCCAAAATAAATATCTCAACATGTCTTTAATCTTGATTTTTTGCTCAGGTCTTGTATCTATAAGGGGTTGGGGTGATTTAAAAAGTAGGAACATTTAGTTTCAACAGGCTTGACGGATTGTGAATGTGGTTTAATTGGCAAAAAATAATCATGAAATCTGGTGAAAAGAGGTTAAAAGTGATAATAATGGCTCAACATATGTGACATTAGGTGTAAAAGTGGAATTAAGGGTTTATAAGTGCTGAACATGTCTGGAAAGTGGAAAAAATGTGCAGAAAAGGCATTGAAATGTAGAAGTGTCAGTAATGTAGCAAAAATACATTAAAAGGAACAAAAATATGGGAAGAAAAAGTGCTGAAAATAGATTAAAATATGGTGAGTTTGGTGTAGTTGAAGAAAAAAGGTTAAATATTCTTAGTTTCTTGAAAGCATCTGACGACCACCTCCCAGTGTCTCATGACCCCAAATGGGGTCCTGACTCCAAGGTTGAGAATCCCTGCTTTAATGGATAGTTTGTACATTAAAGAAAAAAAAACAAATTAACAATATTTTAGGATTTAAAAAAAAAAGAAAAAAGAAATTACTTAAAAACTGGGGATTCCCAACAACCTAATTTTAGGTCACATGATAAATATCTCCATGGAAACCACAGGTTAATGCTATTGTAATGTCCCACTGGATGTTTTCCACAAATAAACATAATCTATACAAAATAAGAAAACTTATTCAACTGTAAATAAGTGTCATATTAATTTAACCTGTCTCAAACATCACATATTGATTTTTTAATGTTTGATGATGAATTTAATTACATTTTATGGCTAATATATTGGCTGAAAAAATCTTCCATCTTTATTCACAACCTGTTCATAAAGTGTATTTTTATGGTAAATGTAGAAATAAGAGTTAAACACTTAGTGTGAGAGTCTAAGTGTATTTTTCTCAGTGTGTGATGTATTGTAATATTCTAATATGAGTGAGGGATGTTTTCCAGTTCATCTCAAAGGTAAACATCAGAGTGGTGTTAATAAGCACAGTTTCTTTACTGCCCTACATGGATGCTGCCTCCCTGTAGGCGTCACTTTGGTTTCATTTTTAAACCGTCACCTTCACGAGGCTCATCCGCACATTCAGAGATATTACAGTCACGATTACTCAACATAACTGACTTTGGGGACGTGGAGAGTAGAACTAAGGACGAATCATTTTTCTTTCTTAAAGGGATCTTCCTTTTTTTTTTTTTTTTTACAAATGTGTCCTAAAACCTTCTAAATGTCCTTATTATTAGATCTATGTCTAACGTAACACATTATTATGCACCATATTAATTTAACTGTCTTTTAAAAATGGGACTACTTTAAGGTTTTAGAGCCTGTGTTCCTCCATCTTGAAATCATGTGATTGATGATGTCACACGGCCCCACTGCCTCTATTGGAGTGAAACATTCAGCCTGATTTTTACATCATTTAGCAGCTTTTTCAGTCACAATGACAACTTGTGCTGCTTTGGGTTGCTCTAAAAATCAGTAAAAGTTAAAAAAGTTGTTTTTTGAAAAAGGTTTACTTCGACTTTTTTTAACTTTACTGATTTTTAGAGCAACCCAAAGCAGCACAAGTTGTCATTGTGACTGAAAAAGCTGCTAAATGAATGCTTCACCTCCTATACAAACTCAATGGACTGAAAGTGGCGATTTACATCATCAATGACGTCATTTCAACATGGCGGTGCACAGGTTCTAAAACGGTAAACTAGTCCCTTTAAATGTGTTTATTTAACGAATATGCACCATAATGTGTTTAGTTAGACATAGATCTTCTAATAAGGACATTTCAAAGGTTTTGTAAAAACAGTGGAGGATCCCTTTAACGTTGGGAAACTTGGAAGTTATACTTCAGTGGAACGCCCACCATCCTAATCATACTATAGTATATTGTAGACACTGAGTTTGTAGTGGTTAGAATACGATATCAAACACAGCCTAACTCTACCTAGAACACGCTGAATGATTCCCACCCAAAAGGACTTTAATTCTCAGGGTTTGTGTGTTTTCAACTGTCTCTGATTTACTCTTTAACTTCAGCCACCAGCAAAATAACGTGTTTTAGGCCACATTTGTACAGAGGATTCCTTTAAAGCACGTGTCAAACTTATTTTAGTTCAGGGGCCAAATACAGACCAGTTGGATCACAAGTGGTCACAGGTTTTAGGAGGTCAAGTTTGAACTTCCAGTTATAAATTGGAGATAAAGTATGGAAGGCATCAACAATATGTTCGCAATAAGTGACAGATACTTAAATGTCCTTTGAATTTTTATAAAACTTAGGGAGATTTTGTGGAATAATTTGCAAAAAACTGCAGGATTTTGGAAAAAATCCCTCTGATGTCTCACGCTTCTTCTTCTCCTCTTCTCTGCAGCTACGTCCAACGGCACCATGGAGGGGATCGACAACCAGGAGGGGGGGGTGTGCAAGACCAAGTTTATGAAGATCGTGATGAAAGTGGGACAGAGTGAGTATGGAGCATGTGAATTACACTCGCCTCAGCAGATAATGTGTGTCTAATAAAGTAACAGCTACAGCATCATCATCTCCATGGCACCTGGGGCCGACACACACGCACGCACACTCGCACACGCACACACACGCATGCACACACGAGCATCTCACATCTGCCACCGTACACTGGAAAGCTTTCAGCGAAATGCAAATCCAGTGTTGATGCACACAAACATGCAATCTCCATGGCCTAAGGCAGCGTGTGTGAAACAGCTTCACCATCAACACATCCACATCCATCAATTACTGAAACAATTACGACACAGTCGCTCATTTTGATCAGCGTCGATTCAAATGCTACACAGAACCTCAAAGGTCATGGGAAGGAATAAAAAGAGCAGCTGGCATACAAGGCATTGCCTTCAGAGTCCTTGTTTAAAAAGCTTATATATATATATATATATATATATATATATATATATATATATATATATCATTAGTAAGTATGAGAAAGAAGAGCAAAATGTTTACCAAGTACAGCAATAATATATAATGTTGATATTTTAAATGTATTTGTGGAAAGCCCCATGAGAAATAACATAGTGTTTTTGAGGAGGACCACAAACACATAACATTTCACATACAGCAAAATACGAAACATAGAAAAACCAATACCGACAAAAAGACCATTTTGCTCACAACTCTCCCACCCCCCCACATCTCAGGGTAAATATATAAAGTGTTTACAGTATATAGATCCACATACATCATATAACCAAATACAGCAGATATATACATACACGGCAGTACGGCATAAGCATATAATGTAAAGTATTTATGTATATGTTGTAAAATATAATAATATTTACCTAATAAACATAATAAAACACAGAATTCTGGTAAATTACATTGCAAATAAAAAAAAATTTAAAAAATCAGAATGTTGTTTGAATTTGTGCTTTTTCCTTCACAAAAACATGGAACTTTCTGGTTCGGCCCACTGAGGTCAGACTACACCCTTCAACTAAAATGAGTTTGACACCCCTGTAATAGATAATGAATACCTTCACACGTGTAGCCCGATCCGCACTGTGGTACCCAACCCCCCCAAAACTTCAAATTGTCTAAAAGGATTAGGCAATTAAAAAAAAAGAAGAATAATTTGAAGTCAAATTGGCAGAATTCTGTGAATAATTTCCTTCACTAAAACATGGATTATTCCGGTATGTGTATGTGGCCCTTAAACTAAAATGAGTTTGACGTCCCTGCTCGACATGATCAGGCAATGATTCAAGTTCTCCAACATTAAAATATTCAACATTATAATAAGATCTTATTGTAAGCTGTAACTTTGCTGCTGAAAACCAACAGGTGCTAAAAACCCTAATATCTGCATTTTCCCCAGATCCTTCAGACCCCATTTCACCCAAAGACAATCCCACCAGAGTACCCTACCCCCCCAAACACTCAGATGGAAAGGACACCTACAACCCAAACGACGTGCTGGAAAAACCAGGTGAGATTTAGCTGATCGATGACTTTAAAGTGACGGATTCATCCAAACACGTTGGCATTTAGCTTAGCCTCTGCAGATAGCATCGATAGCACGTAAAGAGGAGTAACAGGTTTTTTTGTGTGATAAAGGTCAGAACATTCGTCCTCTACGGCTGACGAGGATCTGTGAGCTTAAAGGACTTCATCTGCTGCCTTTGTGACATTTAAGGAAAATGATCTTATCAGCGCGCCATCGTTTTTAACGACTTACTCTGCACTCAGGTGCACTTTAGTGCCTGAGCCAAACCGGAGCTCAGGTTCAGACGGATATGTCACAGAGCTTCTCATCTCTGCTGTCAAATCAATACCAAATGCCTTTTAGGAGGAAGACGAAGGCCCTGTTCTTTTGGCCTTATTAAATACCAGCTTCTCCTGCACAATTTCTCAACGTGACATTAGATCTTTGTGTTTTTACGTTAAGTGCAAAGGCATCAATATACACTTTGTGTTCTGGTTTTATCTCAGGAAAGGTTTGTTATTGATTGATTTTAAATCCTGATTCTTAGACTCAAAACTCTATTACAGTGGTTTCCAGGGTTGGGGTCAATTACATTTTTTAATTACATTTACGTCGTCAATTATCCTTGTTCAATTACAACTCAATTATGACGATGGTGACCGACATTACAATTAAAATTACAATTATTATTTTTCCTGTGAAATTCAATTACAATTATGTTCTCAATTACTAAAGTTAAATTACAATTAATCAATTACTGAGGCTTTAATGAAAAAGCCCACAAAATGTAAACCGTTGCAGCTAGCAGATTGTTGCTAAACATGTAGCAGCTAGCACCTCAATGCTGACATGTATCAGCTAGCACCTTAGTGCTAACTATGTAGCAACTAGCACGTCAATGCTAACATGTTGCAGCTAGTACTTCAATGCTAACATGTAGCAGCTGGGACCTCAATGCTAACATGTAGCAGCTAGCACCTCAATGCTAACATGTAGCAGCAAACACATCAATGCTAACATGTAGGTAGCAGCTAGCACCTCAATGCTATCATGTAGCAGCTAGCACCTCAATGCTAACATGTAGCAGCTAGCACATCAATGCTAGCATGTAGGTAGCAGCTAGCACCTCAATGCTAAACATGTAGCAGCTAGCACCTCAATGCTAACATGTAGCAGCAAACATCTCAATGCTAACATGTAGCAGTAAACATCTCAATGCTAACATTGTAGCAGCTAGCACCTCAATGCTAACATGTAGCAGCAAACACCTCAATGCTAACATGTAGCAGCAAAACACCTCAATGCTAACATGTAGGCAGCAAACACCTCAATACTAACATTGTAGCAGCAAACATCTCAATGCTAACATGTAGCAGCTAGCACCTCAATGCTAACATGTAGCAGCAAACACCTCAATGCTAGCATGTAGCAGCAAACATCTCAATGCTACAGTAGCAGCTATAACCTCAATGCTAACATGTAGCAGCAAACACATAATGCTAACATGTAGCAGCTAGCAACCTCAATGCTAACATGTAGCAGCAAACACCCTCAATGCTAGCATGTAGCAGCAAACATCTCAATGCTAACATGTAGCAGCTAGCACCTCAATGCTAACATGTAGCAGCTAACACAATACAAATGCTAACATGTAGCAGCTAGCAGGGACAATGGTCCTAGTGGAGCAGACAGTGTCTCCAATCCACACTGACACTCAGACAGGGTTCAGAAACCAATAATAAATCCATGAGTGACAAATGACAAGTCCAGTGATAAATGATTGTAGTGACAGTTTATTATTATTATTATTATTATTATTAGTAGTGACCACTCTGTGGTAGAGGATGTGGGCGGGGGGCTAGAAGAGCTGCTACAGATAGCAATCGTCTGACCCCAACTTATCAACTGTTATGTAGAAAAACTATTTCAGACTAAATTCAATCATCTTCATCAGTTGTTCTGTTTATTTCATGATATCTACAGATATTATAAATATTTTACACTGTTCAGTTTATACTTCTCTGGAATGTTCTGGACTAAGTTATGTTTTTATTTTAATACAAAACACGTTTGTTTTAGAAAGTTTAATTAAAATCCAGGAAAAGCCATGAATATATCTTAGTAAATATAAGTTTAGTGCTTTGTGAACAATGTAATCATAATATTCTTAATGATATTACACAATATGTTACCACTCAGTGATGGAAATAATAAACACTATTTAGTTGAAATAATGTTTTCAAATTGGAAAATGTTGCTTCTCTGGTCAAATACTGTTAGACCATAACTGAGATAAATTATTCTATTTAGTCCTAAAAATGGTTAGAATCCCAGTTCACTGATGGTAGCCATGGTGTTTTTCTAGAGTCAGAGCACATTTTGGTTTTAATAAATGATGTGTTTCATGAAACAAACAAATGTTTCTTTGGTTTTTCATCTTCGTGGGACATTGACTCAAGCAAACAACCTCGACATTTTTCAAAAAGCAATTTATTTAAGTGCAACTTGGGCCGTATCGCTGCAATCGTTGTATTTGGAAGGTTGTCGTTTTCATTCAGGCTGAGCTTGGTTTGTTGTAGTTTTAATGAATGGGTATTTTGTAAACTACAATCATAGGTAGGTTATAGAAAAGGGTTTTGACATTTGAAACATTTGTTTTTTTGTAAAATCTATGAGACAAATGAGCTCTGTCAAAGTATATACATAAGTATTCCCAATCGTCACACGCTTTAACAAACACTGATTGTCTGAATTTTGTACGCGCCAAAAATCCCTTTAAAGGGATCCTCAACAATTTTGGGTGGGAGTCCTTCAACAGTCAGCTGCACACTGTTTGAGGGAGACTAAAGATCCCTTTGCAGAGCTCTTCTTCTCTGCTTCATTGTCTACTACCAAACCACAGAGTTAGAACTGTCGCCCCCTGCGATGTTAATGATGCTAAATTGCCATCCTTTAGTTTAATATTTTACCATAAAACTCACTGTTGTTTTCCTTTTTTTCTGTTTCCAAGATGTAGCATCGAGAGAAAGCAACGACAACAACGGCAACGGTGGAAAGTCGTCCAGCGCCATCGGCTCCGACGTGGCCATCTTCGTGGGCATCACTTCAGGCAGTGTCATTTTCATCATCATCATCATCATGCTGGTCCTGCTCCTGCTCAAGTACCGACGGCGGCATCGCAAACACTCGCCGCAGCACGCGGCAACGCTTTCACTGAGTACTTTGGCAACGCCAAAACGAGGCGGAGGTGGTGGGAACAATAACGGATCTGAGCCCAGTGACATCATCATCCCCCTCAGGACTGCCGACAGCGTCTTCTGCCCGCACTACGAGAAGGTCAGCGGTGACTATGGACATCCGGTCTACATAGTTCAGGAAATGCCACCTCAGAGTCCGGCTAACATCTACTACAAAGTCTGAGTCCAAAGCTTCTAGAAGCATGAACTTGGAACCGTTCCCGAGCAGAGTGAGCTCTGGTCCTCTGGTTTGGGCAAATGCTGCCACAACTCAACCAGAACGAAAACACTCGCTCATTCTCTTTCTGTCTCTTTCACGTTGTCGGTTCCTTCACCACCTTTTCCCCCTCGATGTTTTGTGACTGTATTCGTTTCATCCAACAAAAATGTTCTAATACCTCCAGTTTGGATGTGGTGCGTGAAGAGCAGGAGAGAAGGTGCTGCTGTTGCGCATTGGAGCTTTTTGTGAACACATGGTGGAAAACACTCAATATTCGAGGTATCAGCAAGTTTTGATTGACAGACAGGATGTTTTGTAGAAACGTGAAGAGGTCCTGGTGGTGTGATTGAAGAGAGAAAATACCGCTTGGACGATGAGGGTAACAGAATGGACACGGAAGTTGCAGAGTTGACGTAGCCTCACAGAACCGTCACCGTCCAGTTCTCTGGTTTCTGTGAACGGAGGCGAGAAGGACATTGTCACAGAAGTGACTGGTAGAGTTCACCCATTCACCACGCCACCAAACATCATCACTCTCACACACACATCACCTTCACGCACAGACACACTGTCTCACCAGTCAATGTGAACTGTTGGGTATTATCCAGATGAAAGCCAGATTACTGATTTTTCTTTCTTTACTGTGTTGTTTTTTGTTTTTTTTTTTGCTTTGGTTTCATCGTATACATCATTAGCAGATCAAACCCTGCTTCTCTTTTAATGTGGTGTTCAAAGTGAAGAAATACGGTTTTTGCGGAGCGGCGTGCATAAATAAATGAGGCCGAGGATCTGTTCCGGATGCTTGTTGGAAGGGGTTAGCTCAGCACTTTTAACCCTTTTATCATCTGTTAGCATCCACTCTTAGCCATTGGGTGCAAACAGACACAGAGAGTGACACAGGGATGTTTAGAGACGAGCGAACAACTTAACCTTAACATGAACGAGCCTCGCCTTGTTGAGTCTTTACAATGCGACAGAAAAACAAACAAACCAACCAGTGTATCCTGTTATTGTAGTAGTCAGGGTCGCTGAGACTATATGTAAACAAGTATGAAAGGCCTTTAATTTACAACTTACTGCTGAGCCACTGCAGCGGTCAGAGCAAGTGTTTGATCTTTAAGGCCACACCTCCATCAAATTCACTAAGTGACAAGCAGCTGTGAGTTATATCACGTGCAATTTGAGCTTTTATCATCTGAAACCCAATGATGATTCTTAAAAAAAAAACACTATTAAGAATTAGCAACCTGCTGATAATTTGATCTCCTTGGTTTGTCTGGGTTTGCGTTCAGAGAAGAACTTCTGCTCTGCTCCAAACAGCTTTTGGTGCAGTTCCATGAGCTAACCAGTTACTGTAATTAGTTACTGCAACCAGTTACTGTAACCAGTTAAAGGTGTGTTCACACCGAAATGACTTCAGCGACTCTGGCGACTAGATTACATTTAAAATCAATGTAAATGTTGCAACGTCAAGCAATGCGATTCAATCGCGGAATCGGAGTCACTGGAAGTCCCTCAAAGTTGAAAATTTTTAAATTTTCAAGCAACTTCGAGTGATGCTGTGTTGCGACATCCAATCAGCAACGAGTTTCTACCTACGTCACTCCCAAGTCGTCACTGTGGGGCCAAATGAAAGTGGAATACTCCTTAAATAAGTCTTTTAAATTCTAAGTATGTTTAGAGTGAACTCATCCTTTAGTAACTCTGTAAGTTAATCATTTAAACCGTAAGTACAAGTGGAGACTAATCACTCTGGACTTTGATTGGAAACGCTCTGAGACCAACAGAAACAATCGCTCTAGAATTCTCCTGTTTGATTGCTCTAGACTGTTTGTGTGTTCACACTGACCAAACGAGGAGGACTATCAGACCAAACAAACCCCAGAGCGTTTTAAATACCCTAGGGTTTGTTTGCTCTGATAGACCTTCTTTTTTGGTTGTTAATACGCTTTAGGGTCCGTCGGTGTGAACGCACCCTTAACCGCTGCCCTGAAGTCTCCTCTTTGTGTTTTCACAAGTGCCGAGGTTCCACCTAGAAAGAGCTCAGGGTGGAAGTGTTTGTTTGATCTCACATGACATCGATCTTTTTAAAACCGTTGGCTGTTTACTCGTCATCTGCTCGACTGCTGCGCTCCAACTCCTGTAAAAAAACAACAAAAACAACCAAATGGGGACGTTTCCTTTCTTGTCACTGCTCCTTTTCTCCTTTAGCATTTATATATCGTGAAGTTTTCATTTACTTTTCAACAAAAAAGTCGATGTACATTAAAAAATAAAAGTGATGAGATGTATTTATGATAGACACAGAGCACAGCTGCTGTCAGAAGTCAACGCGATGTTAATATATTAAGGTGTAGATGCACATTATGCAATCTGGGTTCGTGATTCTTTGCTATCGCTGGACCTTTGCCGAGTCACAGTTTTCTCACGAGAGGCCTGTTTTTTTGGCAGCGAACGCATCCTCATCGTCGGACCCAAATAGCTCACATTGGTGTTCACAAAGGGCAGAGTAGCTGTGCCTCCTACACTCTGTGTAGCATTTTCCCAAAGCAGATTTCCCATCGCACAACCATTCATGTCTGCTGTGCTCGAGTGCGTGTTTTTGTACGTGTGTGACCTCCATCATTATCTTAAGCCTTTTCGTCTCTGACATTTATCAGCCTCATCGTCCACTCACAACTTCATTTGCTCACAAAGAAGCCAAGCCTTGTATGATCTGAGGTTTGTGCCTCCGAGAGGCCACAAAATCTGCAAATATGCAATTCTTCTTATTTATTTTTCTAATGGATTCTGAGAAAAGAGAAAGTGTTCTTAACCACTGAAAGACGTACAACAACACAACAACACACAGCTAACAATGGACGTAACACAAGCCGGCTGTTTAGCTTTCCTTTTTTTTCCGTTGATTGGTCGGGTCGTTGGATCTTTCTGTTCTGACTTCGTGTCGTGGTACAAAAGTAAAACTGTGAGAAACGGTTCCATTCAAAGAAACGCCACAACACACTCCGACAGATAACACACACACACAGCGTGAAACGACTGTTCGGGACACGATATGACAATCTCATGAGTTTCTTTTCAATCTGGCCTCCTTTCCTTAGCTAGCTCTGGGCTAACACTCTCCTAGCATGGATGCTCTGAGCGTCTTAGCCGCGCGGGTAGGAGGAGCACCTCAGGCTCGTGTCTAATGCCTTGCTTGTATGGTCAGCCCTTGGTCACATGACTCAGTAAATTTGCACCGTACTTCTGTAGGTAAGAAAAACCTGTATATACATTATTGTTTGTATCGTATATGGATCCTGGGTTGGTTACAATAGCCTTATTCACCTTTTTAGGAAAGTAAATGAGAAAGTAAGAAAAAATGAAGTACACCAGTAAACAGAGCATACTAATTTTTGGTAAATAGCTTATGTACATATTGACCAGAACTCGGTAAACATTTTTTTATAAACTCTTAAAGTAAAATGTTTTTGTATAAAATTTGAATTTTTGCTATGTATTTTAGCTAGCGCTCAATGGAAAGCCCGTGTCCTCCCCACTCCCTCCCCCTTTTGCAACTGTTTCCATGGTAATTTGGTTTGAAAAAGAGAAAAATTGCCAAACTGACTGCTGCATATTTGTGCCATAAGTGTGTACCATAAATATTTATTTAATTTAGTTTCTTTTCTTATTTCGACGATTAATTTCAGCCCAGTTTGTAAGTAAGACAGTATTAATCTTGGATTTTTCATTCATCCCTCCTGGTTTTCGTTCATTCATGTCATGATTTGAGGGGTGACTGTCAAGCCCCGCCCCCTTTTTTCCTCACATTATGAAATGGCCAGGCTGTGAAAAATGGTTTGAACATTCAGAAACAACACGAGGAATAATGATACACATTCCACCAGTCTGTTACAAACTGAAAATGTTTTTCAATAAAATATTTTTTCCTATGGAAACACTGTCTCCGCCTCCTCTGTCCTCTGAACCAATGGTTCTCAACCTGTTTACAGGGGAACAAAGGAGAGACCTTGATGGGGTCCATCCATGAAGTCAACAAAATTAATCTGTGATAACCACATTTATTTATTCATATGAATAATATCCACCGTTATCCATGAAGTTTATTATTATTTAGGCCATAGTATGTAGTCATCTTAAAGATTTTAACCTTTATTTTAAGGCTTTTATTCTGAAATAAAAAGTGACCAAAAATTTGGTGAAATGGGATTTTAAAAATCACAGAAATTGGTTAAAAGTTACAAATTAGAGTGGACAAAAACAGACAGAAAAAGTGGTAAAAAAGGGTTCAAAGAGTCAATAGGCACCACTTAGTTTAAACTGGCAAATACTGGCCATGACAAATGGTCAATGTGGTTAATTGCCAAACAAAATCATGAAATCTGGTGAAAAGAGGTTTAAAAGTGGACAATAATGGGTCAACATATGTGACCTTAGGTGTAAAAGTGGTGGAAAAGGTTTATAAGTGCTGACATTTATAGAAAGTGGAGAAAAAATTGCAGAAAACACATTGAAATGTGATATAGAAATGTCAGAAATGGGAGTAATGTAGCAAAAATGCATTAAAAGGAGTAAAAATAGGTTAAATTATAGTAAGTTTGGTGTTGTTGCAGAAAAGTTGTAAAAATAAGAAAAAAATGGGCTCAAATTCTTCAGAAAAACATTATTCTTTTGTTTTCTTGAAGGAATCTGGTGACTTTCATCTATCGTCGTCTGATATCTGGACAATGTTTAACGTGATGAGATTAGTGTTGACACACACCAGTAGATATGAAAACAACAAAACAACAAAACAAAATGATTGAACAATAATTTACAGCAGTTTAAAACTGTTCCAGATTCATTTTCTTTGGCCAGAGATTCACAAACCTTGGAAACATTTATCCATCCATTTCCAGATAACAGAGAAACCTTTGTAGTTTCTGTTCTTTGGCCAATATTCTGGGGAACTTTCCAAGAGCTAATATAAAATACAAAAGTGGAAGCCAAAATGCTAAAGGAGACTAAACTATTAGCTCTTAGCTCAGGGTTGGAGTCAGTGAGCATGTTTTTACATCTGCTGGAGACAAACTAACTAATATTGTTGGAAAAAGAAGTGTCTGTCTGTGATGTGTTGACTGTTCTAGTTTCAACTCGTTGTGCAAAGTTCTTGCACAGAAAAACTAATCTAAAAACTTGGAATCACATGATTTGGTTTTAATTTTAGACTAACATTATTTATCAGTCTGCAAATACAACCTAAAAACACGACACTTTTTGCATTTTAAAATAGGACAAATTAGCGTTATTTATGTAATTTTTCTTTTATTAGGTTTAAAATGGTCAAACCCAGCCTAAGTTTAGAGTTAAAGTTAAATAAAATCATGAATATGTTCCCCACTTACATTTTTTTGGTTTCTTTTCCTCTTTTAAAATATTGTATTGTGATTATTTCCATCGCTCCACCTTTAATAAATACAACAGTTCATCCATTAATCGATGAATGGATTTATATTCCTGCGATCCAAACACATTGATCTGTGCTCAATAGTTGTCCTTTCTGATGACACCTATCGATCTATTATGGTTTTAAAACCTTATCAATGCATTGTATCAATACAAGGAATGAGTCAGACTGTATATGGATCATAACTGTCAAGTTTTGGATTTGAAAATAAGGGGAATTTTCTGGAACCCACTACGATCCGTCCCACCCCCAACCAAGCTACAGTATCTCTTATATTTTAATATAGATGTACAATAAATCTAAAATACCCACTTATTAACCACTTACTGAATACAATGATGTGATTATAATCTGGTAGGTTGACCTTTATTAACATTGGAAATGCTGTGAACATTCTACTAGGGCTGGTGATTGAACCAAAACTCATATCTCAATATATTTTCTCAACATTGTGATTTATGATATAAATCTAGATCATTTTTATCAAATAAAGTCTGACCAGAAAAACAATTCTGGGTAAATTTGCTGATGTAAAATGTTACACAGACACATTTATTAATAAACAGCTGATCAATATGTGTCACTCATTAAACATCTAACTGAGCTTTACATGTTGTTCTGAGAAGTAAAAGCAGCGACTCCTAAAACTAGTATTTTGATACATAATAAATCTATAATATATATATATATATATATATATATACTGTATATATATGTTGATATATGAAATAATATATTTTCTATATCGCCAAAATAGAAAACTCGATACATCTTGAATCTCGATATATCGCCCAGCACTAATTCCTAAATTATTAAACAGCCTAAATAAAAACATAAATGTGTATATGAAGCACATTTATTTACAAACTTTACATTATTTAACACTTTATAAACAGGTATATTTGTGGAGCTTGTGATTGGATGATTTTTCAATGGTGACTTACGTGGTTCCTTCCTCTGTGGTAGACGTTAAAATATCAGTTATTAATCTAACAGAACGTGTAACTGTGTCACATCCTGATGGTCTTTATGAAGATAAACTCTATGTTATTTTTATAACATATTTACACCAGTTCTTGGTTTTTTTCGCCGGAACATCTTCATTTTCATCTCTGTTCTGTTGTTTCCGGGTTTGTTGCTGATGTCAGCATTAATTTAATGAGAACTGTCACTCACGTCATTTCAGGTGGAAGTTCTCGCGAGGCTAGTGACGACGTTCAGTTTAGTAAGACATCTTTTAATTATTATTACAATAAAATACGGGATATTTACTGTAAAATACTACTACGGGAAGATGGCGGGAAAGAGGGGTAAAATACGTGAGTTTCCGGCTAAAACAGGATACTTGACAGATACGTGTTGATGTGTTTTAAAAGCTCTTTTAATAATAAAGACGTTACTGTGTGTGACGGCACGTGCCAATTCATGTTGCGTTAGCTCATTTGCGTTTGTTAGCGTTCATTAGCGTTAGCTCTGCAGAAGCCTCTTGATAACCATCACGTTAAAATGTTCAACCACTGCTCATTTAACACGTCATTTTTTATATCAGTATTGTTTTATTTTGATGTATAAAAAAATCAGAAGAGTCAGGTAAACCTAATATGTATTATTTATTGAAAACCTATTGATTATTGAAAAGTTAACATCCTGTTAATCTAAACTTAAAGTAAATGTGAATACATTTGACATTAAATGTTGTTTACTTGTTTGTGTCCATCAATTCATTTATAGACGCTTCTCTTATAATAAACATCAATAATCTATAAAGCTCACCTGTACTGTTCAGCATCAGGGACTTATTTACTGTACACATTATTATTATGGATAAAAAATTACTGAATCGTTTCAAAACAACAACGAATTGTTGTTAAAACGAATCGTTACAGCCGTAAACTTTTATGTTGTAAACTGAACAGAATATGATTTTTAAATCAGTGAACATTACTGTAGAGGTGATTCTTTTCTGCTGAGTCACTGCTACCAGCAGTGACTCAGGGGTTAAAACACATATTTAAAAACCGGTTCATACATCACTATCATGTAAAACACCTCCCAATGCAGCGCCACTGAGCCACGCCCGTATTCTAACCCATTACATGGCACGCTGAACTGAGGCCACGCCCAGTTTTTATGCAAACATTCACTGATTATTATCGAAATAAAACCCTAAGTGACTCATGTTTTTCCAAAGCAGTTCAAATGTTTTGATAAAAATAAGAATTGTCTGCTTCAAGTGTAAAAACCTGATGTGAAGATTACAAGTGTGTCTGCTTTATGACTAATAGTGTCTGTTACCGTAGTGATAAAAGGACACAGTGGAGGATCATGTGACGTTCTGAAACAGAACAACATTCTCACTGAGCAGGGACGCCAAAAGACAGGGTTTTATGTCTTTTTATGTATTTTGGTTGTTGTTTCATGTGTTTTCTGTGGTTTTTTGTCGCTTTTTTTGTCCTTTTGTGTATTTTTGTTTTCCTTTTTTGTCTTTTACTGTATTTTTATATGATTTGTAGTCATTTTGTGTATTTTTCTCTTATTCATTTTATTTTGGTTGCTTATTTGTGTGTTTTATAAGTCATTCTGTGTATTTTTGTTGTATTTGTCTTTTCGTGTATTTTTTGTCCTTTTTGTGCCTGTTTTTGTGATTTTCTCTGATTTGTAAAGTCATTATGTGTTTTTTTCTGTAATTTTGTGTATTTTCTCTCATTCTGTGTATTTTGGTTGTTGTTTTACATGTTTTTAACCTATTTCTGTGTATTTTTGTCATCTTTTCATTTGTTTTTTGTCATTTTTTTTTGTTCTTTAGTGTTTTTCTTTTTCATATTGTGTATTTTTCTCTCATTTTGTGTTTTTGATTGTTTTTTCTGTTTTTCCAGTCAGTCCGTGTATTTTTGTCATCATTTGGTGTTTTTGGAGTAATTTCTTTGTCCTTTAGTGCATTTTTGTTGTTCTTTTGTGTATCTTTCTCTCATTCAGTTTATTTCAGTTGTTAATTTGTGTGTCTTTCAAGTAATTGTATTTTTGCTGTTGGTTTGTGTCTTCTGTAATTTTTAATAACAGTAATTCTGTGTAATTTTTTGTCATTCTGTGTATTTTGGTTGTTTTGTGTGTTTTTCAAGTCATTCTGAGTATTTTTGCTGTCATTTCATTTTTCAGGAGTCATTTTTCTTGTCTTTTAGTTTCTTTGTTGTTTTCTCTTTCTTTCTTCGTTTTTCTTTCTCTGCACCTTTTTTCTGCTGCTTTTTCGTAATTTTGTATGACTTGTGGAGTTGTTGAGGTTTTTGTGCTTTTGGGAGTAAGTGTTGTCTTTTTTTATGCCCTTTGTGTATTTTTGTCCTTGTGTGTCTTTTTTCTGTAATTTTGGTGTTTTTTTAGTCATTTAATGCATATTTTCTGTATTTCTGTGCTTTAATTGGAGGCACATGTGTCCTCCTATCTGTTTGGTTAAAAGCTCAGAGATCCATGTTTTGAGTGAGAATAGAGTTTTTCTGTGGAGTCGTTTGAATCCCAGCTCTTGGCAATCACTTAAATAACTTATTTTTAACCTCTGCTCTCTGTAAATGATGAGGAACAGACGCCAATGTGGCACCGAGCTGGAGAAAACTACAGGTCTGCAGGGCTGGAGCCTACATTAACACAATGCCCGGTTTAGAGCTTTCAAACATCACACTGACTGTTTAGCGTTAGCATGTGTTCTAGCTAACCATTAGACTCACATCAGTGTCTATTATGGAAACTTTGTCACCAAACAATGGCATTCATGCTCAGGGTAATTCATCCTTTTCTTATGTGTAATTCTATGAGGATAATGTAGTAATCTATGCATTAAGTAAGTCTGATATCTATAGATTATATGTTTCACCCTTTAAATGTCATGCAAACAAAGCCCCAGGCTGTTTATCAGTTATACATCTGAGCGTAGATGATTGTGTTCATTAAATAAATACAATAGTGGCTGGCTTGTCTTTATGTCCATCTTAAAGTTTCTAAAGGAAGAGTTTAATGATTATGTGTAATATATATGAATCCCAATTTGAGGCCATTTTTGCTTATTTTTTATGCTTTTTCTGCAACAACAAAACTCAAAACCATATTTTAATGGTGAGTTTGGCATATTTTTCTCCGTTTTTCTTTTTTTCATCCAGTTTACATTTTTGACACTTCATCATATTTTAATGACTTTTCTGCACATTTTCTCCACTTTAAACATGTTCTGTGCTTTTTTAGACCCTTTCCACCAATTTTACACCTAATGTCACATACATATTATTGTCCCTTTTAACCTCTTTTAGCCAGTTTAACCACATTCACTATTTGTAATGCACCTTTCTAGCCAGTGTAAGCTAGATTTCCCTGTATTTTTTAAAATTCCATTACCACAATTTGCAACTTTTAACCATTTTCTGTGGTTTTTAAAATTCAATTTCACCGCCTTTCCATCAGTCCATCATCTAGGGTTATAGTGACATGAAAAAAGGCTTTCTAATCAATGAAAATATAGGTTTTAACATTTTTGGTGTGGGCTTCTTACAAGGTTATCAATAGATAGGAAATAAATTAGATGATAGATATTTGTTTTGAATGTATTTTACAGCTGATTTAGGTCCTGTTATCATTAGAGATGCTAAATTTGATTAGGTTTTTTATTTCAGGCTTAGTAAATGTGATTAATTGTAACTGAACTTACTTAATTGTAATTGACTTTCTGAGGAAAATAATGTATTGTAATTAAATCTGAATTGGATAAAATGCTGGTCACCATAATCATAATTAAATTGGAATTGAACATGGTTAATTTAAGATGTAATTGCAATTGAAAAATGTAATTGACCCCAACCGTGGCCCTTGGTGACGGATTCTGGGCCACATTTATAACCAGCAGCATAACTTTAGAGTCTTTAATGAAAGCAGTGATTTCACTGTTAAAAATCACTTCTGAATTCACTTCAACGTCACATTTGTGTGAGTCAGTCAGTTTAGAACGATGCAGTGATGCATCGCATGTATGAACTCTATTTATAGTTGTGACTCAGTGTTAAAGATTCTTCCAGCAAAGTAAAAGAAATGTTGTCTGGTTAACATTTTCTGCTGTACCGAGCATTTCTTACCCAACCCTTCACTCACTTTCATTTTTGTATTGTTGTGTGTGTGAGTGTGCGTGTCGTAGACGACTGTTTCTACACATGCATGGATGAACATCTTCCACCTTCAGGCTCCTGGGGGACCCACACGGGGTCCTAATGATGCTGGTCCATCTCTGATGATTGACAGCTGCTGATTGGCTGAGGCCAGCAGGAGTCGGGGATCCCTCACTGATGCTGCTCCTCATTTGTTCTCACTGAGCGTGATTGACATTATTGGCTTTTACTACAACACATTATAAAATCCCACTTATTATGAGGGAGCATCATGTTTTTACATCTATCCATTAAAAACATATTCAGGGAGACATTTTTAACACATTTCTTTTAATTTAGAGTGAGATCCAGGTTTCAACGGATCCACAAACTACACAAAATTACAGAAAAATACACAAAAGGATAATAATAATAATAATAATAATAATAATAATGCATCAATTTTATATAGCGCTTTTTTTGGACACTCAATGTCACTTTACAGAATTAATGGATTATTCATTTACTTCACACTTGGTGGTGGTAAACTACTAATGTAGCCACAGCTGCCCTGGGGCAGACTGATGGAAGCGAGGCCGCTACAGTGTAGGCCCCTCCCACCACCACCAACACTCATTCACACACTACATTCATACTAGGCAATGTGGGTGAAGTGCCTTGCCCAAGGACACAATGACAGATACCTACTGTCCCCCACTGTGGCCCCTGGAATTCTCAGTGGCCTCCATCATCTACTGACCAGACCCAGACCTGCTTATCTTCACAGATCTAATGGGATCGGGAAATGACAGACTGGTATGGCTGGTACACAAGAGCACAATCAAGAAACACAAAACGTACGCCACAAACACAAAACAACAACAAAAATACACAGAATGAAAGAAAAACACACAAAATTACTCCACAAATCATTCAAAATGACAGAAAATAAACATAAGGAAAACGAAGACAATAAACTACAAAAAATGACTCCAAAACTACAAAATGACCACAAAAATACACAGAATGACTTGAAAAACACACATCAACCAAAATAAAGAGTGCTGAAATGAGACGTACAGACAATAAATGTTTAATATGTTCTCCATTAATGTAACACATCATAGATCAGTGAGAGCATGAATAAGTTGTAGTGAGTTGGATGATGTGATGATGTGGAGCTGCAGACAGAAGGAGGGACTGGGGTTTACACTCTGGTGTTTTTCAGACAGAAATGTTGTAGATTTAAGGAATTAGTGAGAATAAAACATGCTGAGAGGAGATCAGGCTTGTTGAGGTTTGGACGACGAATTAAAGTTACTTCACAGCCTTTTGTTCCTGTGTGTGTGTACGTGTGTGTGTGTGTGTGTGTGTGTGTGTGTGTGTGTGTGTGTGTGTGTGTGTGTGTGCGTGTGTGTGTGTGTGTACATACCCCAGTGTCAACACCCAAAGGTTGATGAGTAATAATAACTACTGTTGTGACTGAAACTGGTATCAGTGGATGATTTGAGGCCAGTTTCAGCTTCAGGGAAATCCCAGACTGTGTTTTTCATTTATAATATGATTCATAGTTTTTGTTTTAAAGGAAATTGATGAAAACATCAAATATGTAACAGTAATTGTTTAGCATTTGATCCTTTTTAGGTGGAAATCTGCAGTTTTTTACATGTATATCTTGTTTTTTTGTGTATTTTACACAAGTTTATGTGGATTAAAATACATCAGATGTTCATTAACTAACAATGACTTCCTTCTTTGGCTTTTATGTAAATTGTTTTGCTCGAAAATTCTTGAAAACACTTTGACTAACTTTTAACTGTGTTTTTAACACACTAAGGAAAACTTTAGGCTGTTGTATTTTTTAATGCCTTGCCGAAAAAATTTCAAACGCCTTGAAATGAAGGTAAGGCTATAGCAAGGCATCAAAAAGGACAAAAAAACTTAAAAAGGAATATACAGGTACTTACTGTCCAACAGTGGTGACTAGGGTGAGATTTAAACCAGTGACCCTCCGACGACAAGCCCACTTCTTTAACCACTATTGGCCATAACACGGCATGAATAAGGGTGATTCTTTTCAAAAGCTTTAAAACGGAGGAAAGACAATAGTAAGGCATCAAAACGGGCAAAAAAGTTTCTAACGCCTTGAGACGGAGGTAAAGCTATAATAAGGGATAACAACGGGCAAAACATGTCAAACGCCTCGAAACGGAGATGAGGCTATGTCAGGCATAAAGAAGGGCGAAGAAATATACTTAATGTCCAACAGTGACGGCTCGGTTGAGATTTGAACCAGTGACCACTTGTTTAACCACTATAGGGCATAACACGGCATGAATGAGGATGATATGTTTTCAAAAACTTTACAATGGAGGTAAAGATATATAAGGCATTAAAAACAAGCAAAAAACTTTCATAGAAACATGTTTTTGCTAGTGGGCTGAATTGCCAAGTTGTTGGACTCTGACAGCGAACAGAACAGTGTTTGCTTACATTTTATTTACAGCAGTGGATTGTACATGTAAAGTGCTTACAGATTTGTCAAAATATACTAATATGAATTGTTTGTTACAAAATCAGACATGATGAACGGAAAGAAATAAGTAGAACAATCATTTATTATAATTACATTTTTAAATTGTCAGACGTTTTTATCCAAAGCGATGTAAAACACGAGCATTTACGGTTACGCCCCCTGGCGGCTTGTCCGTGGTTTTGTCTCCACCAAATATGACTGTCAAGCTTGGGAGACTTTTAGTTCAGCCAAGGATGAAGCTTAAGGTCTTCCAATCTTGATCGCTGATTGGGGTCGATGGTTAGGCACCGTTTCAAAAAGTCTTTGCCATCATGAGACAAATGGTTCACGGGGAGGTTTGGGTTTTTAATGTAGTCTGTGAGCTTGAACACTTCTTCACAGTAATAGCTCCACAGGACCAGCCCTATTTGCCACACTGTGGCCTGCTCTGCCTGGTAGTAGTACTGAAGGAAGAACTCTGGTGGTGCGTTGGGTATAGGACCAAAATATGTCTCATAGGGCTTTTCTGTGACCCAATTTCCACAGCCAAAGTCTATGATCTTCACTGAGGGGTCTTCTCTGTCCACGGACACCAGGATGTTTCCTCCCTTAATATCGCTGTGAAAGACCCCGTTTTTATGCATTCGCAGGCTCACATCTATCAGTTGTTTAAAGATGATTTTTGCCTCGTGCTCTGAGATCTGTTCATTTTTGAATCCATAAAAATGATCCATGTCCATTTCGCACCAGGATAGCTCCGTAATAATTAACACCTCATTCTCAAGTTCAAACACGTCCACCAAGCCGATGACGCCAGGGTTTGACACACTGCCCTGGTTGAGGTGACCGGCCGCCTGTGCCATAAGGACCACCTCAGAAATCTCCAACGAATATTGATCCTGGAATTTCACCATCATGTAGTTGACTTTGTCTCGAGGAATATGCTTAATGGCAACATCTTTCTCGTCGGCTATGCGTGTTCCAGCAAAGACTGATCCAAAACCACCTTCACCGAGCTCACCAAATTCTACATATTTTGCTTGGAAGTCCTCTCTGCTTCTGTTGACCATGACTAGGTTGTCTACCGGTTTAGTTTTCATTTCAGACAAGAAAGGTGAAAGAAAATCAACGGGAGCATTGGGAGACCCAGATTTGGGGGTCATGGCTGGATTTGCCAAAAAAATGTGGGCTGCTTTGTCTGCTGCGGCTGAATTCATGGGTTCATTTGTGGATTGGGGAGTGAGCCCAAAATCATTTAAAAGTAAAGAGTCGCTGATCAATTTAACCTCAGAATCTGTTCTGATCTTCTCTTTTTGTACTTTGGGTGAAGACCTTCTTCGAGATTTGAGGATTTTTCTTGGTTTCCTCTCTTGAACTTCATGGTTGTCCAAGCAGCATTTCTTGCTTGGGGTTGCATCCTTCAGCTCTTCTTCAGCCTTCCTTTTCTTGCTAGTTGGTGTTTGAACCAGCATTTCCTCCGCTGTGGCTTCGCTCTGTGGGATCCTGGCTATATAGTAGTCAGTGGAGTCCTGGTGCAGGGAGAGCCACTCCAATGGTTGGTAGGTGGTCTCAGCCTCAGGATGGCTCCGATGTTTCTCTCTGGGGGGACCTATCTTAGGGTGGTCTCCACTTGGTCCAACTCGCTCTGTAACAATCACTGCGAGGTGACAGGTGAGTCTCCGTTGGATGGAACCCTTGTGGTTCTCCTCTGTGATCATGGCCTGTACGCGCCTTAAAATCTGCTCAGCTTGGAGATCCATGATATCCAATGAAGTAAAAAATCTGCACTTTTGAGGAATAAGGAGCTCAAATGTCTCAAGGTTTGTAGAGATGAAAGTCAAAATGATGCTCTATCACAGAGTCAGACTGAATAACTTTCATCTTGACTTGAAAGCCAAGCATACTGTTGTTTAGCATCACCATGGTGATGGAATTCCAATTCCTCTCTCACAGTCCTCCCTCTTAACAAATTATAAATGACATTAAAATCTGGTTTTTTCCAACATTATTGCTGTCCTCAGGTCTAAAAAATAAACAGTTTATTGGAACATGTACTAAATAAATGCACTTTTTATTTAACATTTAGTCATTATAAATCATTGTGTTTTTTTAATGTTAATGCTTCTTCTTACTTACATAAGTGGTGATGTTGCTGTCTTTAAGCATAAAGAATCCTAGTTTATTGCACATTTTATTTAATAATTACACTGTTTTAACAACACCCATGGATATTAATCCTGATATTGAGTTTGTTTAATGTTAAAAAATGTTGTTTACTGATAGTATTGCTGATTTAGTAAAAGAAAAAAACACATTTTATTAACATTGTACTTAATAAATCCACATTTTAAAATATACAGTGATTATTAACCCTCATCTGGTGTTTGTCTTTAGTTAAACAACATATGCTTGTTGATATACGTGACATTATTGCTGTTTTTATTGTAAAAAAAACACAGCGGTGGTGTAGAGTAATATGTACAGTATTGTAAATAATTGTTTGTGTGCTTGTGTGTTTGCTGCAGCCAATCTAAGCCTCCCTAGGTCTCCTCTGGAAAAAAGATTGTTAATTTCAACTGGAATTTCTGGTTAAATAATGGTTTAAAAAAAATGTGGTGCCTTAAAAAATTATTTAAAATAAAATAAAATAAAATAAAAAAGTAATATTTATTTAAATATTGCCAGTTCTTATCCATCATTTGGATGATTGTAGTATAGTACTGTCTTAATTTAGCTTAAACGAAACCACAGTACCCAGAAAACCCAGGCATGTCCAGGGAAAACATGCAAACTCATATAAAAATGACCGAACTTTCAAAACCAAGACTTGAACCCTTGACCTTCCTGCCTTTAAATTATTTGAATTGTAACCTAAAGATTATTGTGAACTATTTGATCATATGAGTGATTGACAAGCTATAGTGTGTGACACTTTAAGAAAATTATTGGAATAATCAAATAATATTAAAAACAATTAAGATAAATGATTAATGCAATAGTCTTGCTGCTATCACCAGAAATAACACCATAATAACATCGACTGGTGCTGAGTTGTGTGTTTTGTAGATGCCGTGGTTTCAAAAAGGAGATTATTATAGAAAATAATAGAAATAGTAATAATGATAATAAAATATAATAATAATAATAATAATAATAATATAATAAAATAATAATAATAATATAATAATAATAATAATATAATAATAATAATAATAGTGATGATTGTTACATCCTTATTACATGACAGAGTAAAAACGTGATAACCTTATTATTCTAAAGCTGCTTTTTCAGTTTCTGACAGAATTAAATATTGAAATCATTATCCAACAATGACCTCAGAGAAGATGGAGAACAGGAATAATATATAATAATATATAGTCATAATGCTGCTCGTCTCCATCTCATTTCTAAAAGCTGATTGACCTTCTAACTCCAGCTTCTCCCTCATTCTTCACCAAAGCCTGAAAACTCATTTCTTCTAAAAGTATCTCCTGCTGCCCTTCTTTCATATAATCACATTGCTTTACTTTCAACCTCTTCAAACACCAGCTTTTTTCATCTTATCCACTCTGAAACATTCCTCTTACACCTGCTGCTGTGAAAGGAATTAAATATACCATAAGAGTATGGTTTCACTTTGAATTTTTGAAGCACTGATTCTATTTTAGGAATTATTCTGACAGCAGAATTCATAGCTTCTTCATCATGAAACTATGGCAATAAGAAATGCATGTTTAGAATTATTTCCTAGAAAAATAACTCCTTTACACAATACACGATGAAGACCTCAGGCCACGCCCACAACCCTGAGTCTGTCCTTCACAGGTTTAGATGAGGCTCCGTCTCAGAATCAAACACTTACAGTACAAAACAAATTAAAGCACAAAACTAAAACTACTCACCAACTAACCATCAAAGAGAGGAAGAGAAAGTCTGAGGTTTCACTAGTAACACTTTTTAGTCTGTTAGTACTATTAGTAACACAAAATGTTCTACTACAAGATGATTTTGCTTTACTAGAAAGGTTTACTCATGCACTAGGTGCCACAAAAACCTTTAGTAGTAAAACAGATACTATGACTACTATAATACTAATACACTTAAAATCACACTAGTAATACTAAGTGATATGTAATTACAGAACTTTCTCCTGCTACACTGATAGCATTCACCAAGGTCTCTGCCTGATGTTATGACTATCGCTATCAGCAACATACATAACACTGATGGTCGGATTCACAAAGACCTTAAATAAAGGGTGGTAATCCAGTTAATTCCTTAAATCCTTTAGTGACGCAGTTTCCTCACCTGCCTGTGTGGAATTCACTAAGATTGCTGCAATCATTAGTGCACATGCAGAACTGGTGCAGACTGCCCCTATTTAAATGAGTGTTTTTTTTTTTTTTTTAAACAGCTTTAAAACCTAATGATATTTTCCCCCCCTATTTTATTGTGGGTGCTCATCAGGTCCTGTAACTAAAAAGTCAGATTAGGACAGAAACCGTCCTATTGATCTACCATTGATCTGAGTTAATACAGCTACACAGTCTGTCTATCAGTCTGCATTATTTGAAGATGATCTACTGACCATCATCCAGTAGGTCTGAGCAGCGCTGTGTCAGCACACCCTCATATGTCACCATCAGTGATCACCACGTAAATTACACATCTGATCAGCTGATTCTGGCCAGACATCAACACGACACGAGACTTGACGTTAAAACATGGTCTGAAGGAGATCAGTGGAGCAGTGAGTCTGAAGCAATATTGATTCATGGTCATCCATAGTGTTACCGTTGTTAACACGTCTGCAGACGCTTTATTGTGCATACACATTAAAGCGTATACACACCTATGCCACACCTGGATGTGCACCTAACAAACATAAATATATCAGTCACATGTAGACGCTGGTGTGGTGTGAGTGAAGCTATTGTGATCAGGTGACCTTCACTGTAGAACCGTCTACGTGACATGTAAACACTTATATTTCGTTTAGCTGTGGTTGATGTCACTGATATTTAATTAACGCTCAAACACTTCCATCAGTGAATCCAATCCAATATATGAAAAGACAAAGTAATGAATTAAGAGTTAAATTCACAAAATATGATGATAAAATTAAAGTTAAGCACACATCGTGATGAAGAATCTGGACACAATAATCTTCCTGTATTTGTGCTGAAAGTCGCTGAAATCAGGAGGAAAAGACAACGGAACAAAAAACAGAGCCCTGGCATTTTTCTGCACATAATCACCTAGAAGTCATTATTAAGTCAGTGATGCTGAACATGTGGCTTTTATGTCTAAAATTTAATTATTATTCCCCAGAAAACCTTGAAAACGGAAAACTTTTTAACCCCTTTTTACCTATATTCTTTGGCCATTTTGTAACGTCCTTCGTCCCATTTTCAATTTCAGATTTTAGCTACTTTCTGCAATAAATATCCATTTTTTCCTAAGTTCTTTTTGACACTTTAATCCAATTTTTGTCCTTTCTTTAATTTGTTTTGGCAACCTTTTCACTATTGTTTGCCACATTTTGTTCACCTGGTTCCTCTTTATTTGCCCATTTTCTGGCCACTCTTTACTGTTTTTGGCCCATTTTAGTCACTTTACACTAAAAAAACTAGTGGACCATCCCACGGTGGATCAACAGCCCACTGTGGGTCGACGATGCCCGGTATACCACAACCCTCTGGTAGTGAGACTGCTTCAGAGATGCATAATAACTGTGAAAGTGATTGAGCTGTAAATGTTTAGTGTGAGTGCGTCGCACAGCTCTGGTTCTGTGATTCTGAGCTCCTTTTGTCCGTCCAATCAGCTCTCTCTGTGTTTGCTAACCCTGCGTGTTCATTGGTGCACGAGTGCAGCACAAAGGTCTCAACAATCTACATCATCCACGTGAAGGATGTGGAAAAATCAGTGAATTAACAAAGCAACTCAATTGAATTTGCATTGTTTTAATCCTGGGTTTAGCATAAATAAATATAAATGGATGAATTAGCTCCACACACACACACACACACACACACACACACACACACACACACACACAGACACACACACACACACACACCTATCACACACACAGACCGCACCACACACACAACACCACACTATCCTCTCTCTAGAATCCAGCTGGATCAACGGCGCTGATCCGTGTGATTGGCTGACGATGAGGAGCTGGGAGGAAGAATCAATCACAGGCAGAGGGACAGATGATGGGATATTATGGAGGAATAATGTGAGGAACGCACGATGGACGCCCACAGACAGAAGAATAGATCAGAGGAGGAGAAGAATACAGCTCACTGTCTGCATACTGTCAGTTTAATATTAATAAAGAGCTGCTGCACACATGGTAAACACCATGTTAATGATTAAATACAACAGGGATGCAGAGCAAAATTAATACAGGAGAAGAAAAACTAAATATGCGACTTTGTTGTTTTTTTAAAAGAAAGATTTTAACATCTGATTCTTCACAAAATAAAAATAAAAATCAGTAACAATGATGAAATATTACTCAGAGGATGTAAATAATTATCTGGATGAATTTCCATTTCGGGGCTCAAACACTGACAATTGAGTCAAACCAAACATTTACTTCTGACAGTCAAAATTAATTTTTAAAAATAGCCATAAACCATCCTTCAAACAGAAGGTCAAACGCAGCAACAATTTATGTCTTTATTCTCTTGGTATTTGTACTTTTTTTAGTCTTTTTTAAATTAAATATTTAACAATTTGTGTTTAATCAAAAACATCACAAAGGTGAGGTAAGACTTTAGTTTGCACACTATCCCATGACTGGAGATTAAACAGGTTATTAAAGCTGCATATGTAGAATAGTGAGAGTTGTACAGAACCACACTCACCCTCCCCTCCCTGTTTCAAAACCTATCGTTGCCCCAAAAGCACTGGCGGTGAATCCGTTCGTGGCCCTCGGAGCGGGCTGAGAGATGTGTCGTTTGATGGGGGAGGCCGACTGGCTAAGGGTGCGGAGCAGCCCCGTGGTGGGGGCTGAAGCCGTTTGCACCCTTCGGTGAGGAAAGGGGGACCGCCGAGTTACACGATAACGCAAACACTTCCTGTGTATTCTTCTTTGTTGGTGTTTCAGCAGCTTTTTCTTTCGGAAAGTAGGAATCAAAATTTCAAATGTTAACATTTTCGGGAGAATGGGAAGTTAGTCCCGGGACCAATTGGTGCTTGCTCGATGCCCAACCTACCTGTGGTCTCACAAAGTGTCGTTCCCTGTTTACACGGAGACGGAAGCCCTTTCATAAAACGTTTTTTTAACAGTGTTCAGTTCTCAAACACCACACGTTGTTGCCGTGTAAACGGACACAGGAAAACCGGCAAAACTTTAGCTTTTTTCACTTTAAAACGTTGTTCGTGTAACACGGGGTTCAGAGTTTGAAAGTCGTGTCCCATAGCACGAAAAGAATGCGTACATATGTTAGAATACACAAAAATAGAAACGTTTTTTTTTTCGTGACAGTGTTTTTTTCTCCTTGAGACGGTTTTTTCGAGTACGTCTGCGACTGTTTTCTAAAGAGAACATTTAATTATCTACTTTATTATAAAATCATATTATAATACAGGTATTTATTCACGCTCAAACTCTTAAAAGCTACATACAGCATATTTTTTAATTAAGAAGTGATCAAAATTTGAATTTATGTGGAGAATAAATAGATTAATGGACAAATGTTACATTTAAATATTTTGATCAATATTAGTGAGAAGTGATATTTTACTTTTAAATATCTTAATTCAACAGCGTGCACAATGGAGATAAATAAACATTTATTAATGAGGGGAAAATGTTCTTTTCTCTGTGTAAAGCTGCCGTGACGCTCATTCCTGATATTTATCTGTCAGATTGTTTGAAGCAGATTTAAGAAGTAATTCACACCAAGAAAGTTGAAGTTTGCTCCAAATGTCTAAAGCTCTGCCAAGTGAAAGCACGTGTTTATTCCCATTTGTGAGCTTCAGTCATTTTCCAGGAAAGCTCTGAGACTTCTATCCCAGCAAATGGAGGCAAACAATGCCAGACACGCAAGAGTTCTGGGGTAAACGACAGAGGAATCCAAACTCCATTCAAATCTGGATGTTTTTTCCATCATTTACAAAAGAAAACAATCAACGTATCCTTTTGATATAATCCAACGCATTTATTGAAAATGGTTTTTCTGAGGAAATGGAAGCTCAAAGTTTGAGAGCTTATTCTTCAATAAAAGACGCCAGAAGCATAGATTTATTTTTTCTACTGCTATCAATTCAGATTAAAGTTTGAAGAACGATCAAAGCGTCCCCGCGGAACATTCCGACACCTCCTGTCACTTCTGATGTTTCCTCCTTACAGTAGTAAATGTATATTGACTTTGTACAAAAAGTGTTTACGAACTATAAGTCACGATCTATTTATCTCATGAAACAAGACAATGTCAGGCTGATCAAACATTTCAACAAAAACTCATTTCGGCTTTTAAAAGTGGAAGCGGTTTCTAACGTCGTAGACGCTACAGTACGTTCACCTGGCAGAGGTGTGTTAATGACCTCTGACCTCTGTTAAAACTCTACCACTGTTTCATAAACGACATATGTTGAACATTTAGCTCAATTTTTCTTTCATTTGAGACAAATTCATGTACAACAGCATTTTCTGTCACTGCTAAAATTGTGTACACATGAAAAATAAACAAAATGTAAATGTTAAATCTAAATTTAAATGTTAAATGTAAATCTAAAAGTTTTAAATTAAAATCAAAATGTTAAATCTAAATCTAAATGTTGAATCTAAATGCAAATGTTATATGTAGATGTAAATTTTAAATGTAAATTAAATGTTAAATCTAAAAGCATTAAGTCAAAATCTAAAAGTTGAATGAAAATCTAAATGTTAAATTTAAATCTAAATTTTAAATTTCAATGTTTAATTTAAATGTAAATTTAAATCTAAATCTAAATGTTAAATTTAAATATAAATGTTAAAACTAAATCTAACTGTTGCATTTAATTCTAAATGTAAATGTTACATTTAAATCTAAATGTTGAATCAAAATTTAAAGTGTAAACCTAATGTTTAGAAATTATAGGAAGTGGCCAGGTTAGCATCTGTTAATCACGAGGGCCCCGCCCACACGCCACACACCCCACCCTCTAAGGTCTTCTTCATCCTTCGTGTCTTCATCCTGGTTAAGCATGCTGCTACTCTCAGTTAATCTACATCTGTTAAACTGTGCTAGCTGCTACATGTTTAGCATTGAGGTGCTAGCTTCTACATATTTAGCATTGAGGTGCTAGCTGCTACGTGTTTAGCATTGAGGTGCTAGCTGTTACGTGTTTAGCATTGAGAAGCTAGCTGCTACATGTTTATCATTGAGGTGTTAGCTGCTACATGTTTAGCATTGAGGTGCTAGCTGCTTCATGTTTAGCATTGAGGTGCTAGCTGCTGCATGTTTGGCATTGAGGTGCTAGCTGTTACATGTTAGCATTGAGGTGCTACCTGCTACCTGTTTAGCATTGAGGTGCTAGCTGCTTCATGTTTAGCATTGATGTGCTAGCTGCTGCATGTTTAGCATTGAGGTGCTAGCTGCTTCATGTTTAGCATTGATGTGCTAGCTGCTGCATGTTTAGCATTGAGTTGCTAGCTTCTCTAACAATTTTCACACAACGTGGCTTTATTTTTCAATCCAGTGTTTTATTTAACTAAAATTAACCTGAACAAAGCAAAGCAACGACTTCTCCTCTGGTTCTCCTGTTTCTTGTGTTTGTGGTCTGTGCATCAGTATTATGGGTATACCAGGAACTCATGGAATAAGAAAGGTTCCGCACTGTTTTGAGTGTGCGTTTTTAATTTTCTTTATTAGTGCATTATTTTTCTGTAATTAATTAATCGAGAATATTGTGATGAAGTTCCAGATCTTAAAGTCATTTAGTTAATAAATTTAGGCTATAACTGAAATAGTCCTGATAACTACATTTGGACTAAACTAATGCATTTTAGTCAAAAGACTATGACTAAAACTAAATGAAAATGTGCTGTTTAATGAGTTATGGTTCATGTTCTACTGCATGTTCAGTCACTGTCCGTCCTCCATAGTCAAACACAGATTGTTTGTAATAAAATGTGAATAAAAAAGTGATTTATTTCTTTTAGTTTCTACTGTGAATATATAAATACTTTGAGAGTTCCTGCAGAAAAAGAAAAACCACACATGCTCCAGAATAAAGTGTTTCACACAGAGAGCCTCACACAATGAGAGCGTTCTGGAATAAATCAGAGAAATGTGGAGACTCAGGCACTTCCAGGAACAAAGTCTTCCTGTGGCTATTTTTCTATAGAGAACAAAGTCAGAGGAATAGAGCATTCCTCACAGCGACAGATTCAGGAGATATTAGCTTAACGTAACCCACTTATAACATGGAATGAACTGTTCCCACAGGGATCTGCTTATGACCTGCTTTTACACATTCATACATAAAAATAGATAAAGATATCTTTATTTACTGTTTCTGGTTTATAAAAGTCACACAGGCTTTTTTTTTTTTAGGAATAATGATGTTTGAAGTAATGTGAATAAATCTGTTTCATTAATGTAATGATATTGTAATAAGTCCCTGATTGTAACAGACATTGATTGTAATTGTCATTTAGTTTAATTCCCTCTTAACTCCTTTACCCTCGTACCCCCCACCATATCCTCCCAGGTATGAAATCATTCCAAAAAACACTTTTTAAAAAAAACAAAAGAATGTAATTAAAGAACAATCCTTTTTTAGATATGATTTATTATACATGTTGCCCAGAGAGCAGGGACCCCCACTGTAGCTGAAGGTGGTTGAACACAGACATGAACATTGAAGAACAGTCATGTGGAGACAGGACCATCTATAAGGGGGAATAAAGGGGAGAGATTTTTGGGGTCCATCCATAAAGTCAGTAAAATGATGGTTTATTGTTCTATGAATCTGTGATAACCACTATGAATGTTTTTAGCCCCCGAGTCCAAGTCCTTTGATTTTGAGAATTGGCTGATACAGAGTCCTGATCCGATACGTTTATGATACATTAAAAAGATAAAGAGCTAAAAAAAAACAGATCCAGGACGTCCCTTATTTATTTTATTCACCTTATTTTAACATTCAACCCTAAACAGAGCAATTCTGTGACGTAACTTGATCAATCAAGCAATACATTAAAAAAATAAGTAAAAATCACATTAGACTTTAGTACAAGATTAAATATTATCAAATACAAATGCATAATATAAAAATGAATAGTGCTTCATCCTAAAATACCCAACAGACATGTAAAAGTGTTACAGTGCTGTAAAGTAAGGCCATAATGTTTACTCTCCTCATTTGTTTCACAGATTAAAATGTATGTTTTTCTTGATGAAAAGTATGACAACTTCATTTTGTTGGCATTGCAGGTGCAGAGCATGTAAAGTATTAGCTGCTTCCTAAATAAAGAGTGTGAGGTCTGCAGATAGAGGTTGATTTAGAACACACCTGCACCTTCTGCTGTAGGCGCTTGATTTAGAAAATACTGCAGTAGATTGACGTAGGATGGTCTATTCTCACACACACACAAATCACACAAACACTGGCGTGAGCGCACACACAAACACGCCCTCAAACATCTGTACACAGCGCGCACACACATTAGCATCAGGCCTATTAGCAGAGAGGCTAACGATACGTTTGGTCTCTTCCAAACAGAACAAATGATTTACCTGATGTTGAACTCATTTGTTCACAAACGTGTGAGAACTTGTGTCGAACTCTCCACCTCCGCATCCAACTTGTTCTGATGACCATACAACAGACAGGCTCCTCCTCTTTTTGACACAAGTTCTTCTGTGTCATCATGTTCTACTCGTTCTGCAGCATCAGAGCTTTCTTATCCATTTACACCGTAGCCATGGTAACCATAGCGCTACTGTTTACCTTCACAGTGCAACATTGAAAAGGCTTCAATGTTGCATAACGATACGAACGTTGTGTGATCAATATACCGGTACGGTGGTATATTAAAAATGTATATCATAACAAAAATATATACCGGTATTTGGTATGAAGCGGTAAACCGCCCACTCCTATAATCATAATAAATATACACACATATCCGAGTCCTGATCGGGAGATAACGTCTGATTGCGATCAAGTCTGAAACCATGTGATCGGTTCGCGACATCCTTAATAACCACATTTATTTATTCATCTGAAAAATATCCACTGTTATCCAGGAAGTTTATTATTATTATAGTCATCTTAAAGATGGAAATCATTGTTTTAATCACTAATAAAATGGGTTCAAAGTGACCAAAAATAGGGGAAAAGGTGGTGAAATAAGTTCAAAGTGTCAATATTGGCTTAAAGTGGTAAAAATGGGGGGAGGGGAATTGGGGTCATCTAATTTAAAAAGTAGGAACAATTAGTTTAAACTGGCAAATAATAAGCATGACAAATTGTAAATGTTGGCAAAAATAAGCATGTAAGATGATGAAAAGAGGTTAAAAGTGACAATAAATGGTCAACATATCTGACATTAGGTGGAAAAGTAGTGGAAACGCTTTATAGTTTTTGAAAATGTCTTGAAAGTGGAAAAAATGTTCAGAAAAGTCATTGAAATGTGATGTAGAAGTGTCAGAAATGGGAGTAATGTAGCAAAAATGCATTTAAAAGAGGTAAAAATATGGCAAAAAAAAGTGATGAAAATGGTTTAAATATGGAAAGTTTGTTGGAGTTTCAGAAAAATGGTAAAAATAGGCAAAATGGGCTCAAATTGTTCAGAAGTTATTCTGAGTTTCTTAAAGGCATGCTGACCTCCTCCCAGTGTCTTGCGAACTCAAGGTTGAGAACCCCCAACCTACATTACCTGTACCCCAGCGTTAACCAGGCCTCTTCATGCTCGCTCATTGCAGCGTTGCACTCACACTAGTCACAAAATAAGTTATTGTTCACAAAGAAGCAGCGTCTGCACAGAGGAACTTATACACTGTTCTTTTCTGTCCTTTTCACGTCACTTTTACAACATCTCTACAGTGTAACACACACTCCCACACACACACATACACTAAATCTTTTCTCTCCTCCCCGGGATTCCCTGAAAGCCACAGATTTTCTTTCCCTGGCTTGATTTACACCTCTCATTATTCAATGTTTAAAAAAAAAAAAAAATTCCATGAGCAACAAGAAACCTGACGAGGGAGCGACGCCAAAGCAGAGGAGAGAGGAAGACGAGGAAGACAAAGGCCAGACTGTGCAACTAGCGCTGATAGCATCACTGCTGCAGTCAAAGAACCCGTCTGTGCTTCCTCAGCTCTCAGAACCATAGCCAGAAAGAGAGAGAGAGAGAGAGAGAGAGAGAGAGAGAGAGAGAGAGAGAGAGAGACAGCAGGAGTCCAGACGCACCATGACAAAAAGACCTCATTAATTCTCATTTTATTTCAGCACTTGATGAGCTGCTGTCATCTTCCCTATGTGGTGATAATGTGGAGAACATTTTATAGAAAAACTCATTAGAACAAACAACAGCATGAAAACTGAATTCCAGCTTTAGATTTAGGTGATAAAGAAAAAGCCTTTAGTGCTTTTACTTTCCCTCTCCTCTCATGTGATTGGCTCACGGATCAATGATAGAAACAGGAAACTGATATCTAACGTATACATACACTTATCCACACAGAGCATCTTTGGACACTTAAACTAATCCCAGTTTACAGGAGATGTTACACACAGACACAGACACAGACACAGACACAAGCTGTGTTTCCATTATGGAAATGAACAAAATCTAAATAGTTCAATAAAAACTGGTAATGAAACTGAATTTATAACTCAAATATCATGAGGAGGTTTATCAGATATTAAATATTAAATGTTTGGTTAAAGCTCAATTGAAACACTTTTTACACTATAACACATCACAGGACATGATGTTCCTGGTCACATGACCACTTCTCTCTGAAGCTGGGTTTCCATTACAGGCCAATTAGGGAAGGAAGCACACCTGAGTGGAAACAGGAGGGAGCCCAATCACTCTCAAAGCACACACTCACTATAGTTGTGTTGCCATTAGTTCTTTGCAAAAAAAACAACCAAAAAAACAACAACAATATTTCTAAAGTTTCCACAAAGTCTAATGTTTGTTTGAAGGTGTTTCCATTGAAAGTTGTTTTGGGGGCGGGGCCTGGTAACGCTCAAAACCTCCTTAGAACAAGTCTAATAATCACTAATTATTAATAAGTCTAATAATCACTAAACATCATTAAGTCTAATAATCACTAATTATTATTAAATCTAATAATCACTAATCATTATTAAGTCTAATAATCACTAATTATTATTAAATCTAATAATCACTAATCATCATTAAGTCTAATTATTATTAAGTCTAATAATCTCTAATTATTATTAAGTCTAATAATCACTAATCATTATTAAATCTAATAATCACTAATTATTAATAAGTCTAATAATCACTAAACATTATTAAATCTAATAATCACTAATCATTATTAAATCTAATAATCACTAATCATTATTAAGTCTAATAATCACTAATTATTAATAAGTCTAATAATCACTAATTATTATTAAATCTAATAATCACTAATTATTATTAAGTCTAATAATCACTAATTTTTAATAAGTCTAATAATCACTAATTATTATTAAATCTAATAATCACTAATTATTAATAAGTCTAATAATCACTAATTATTATTAAGTCTAATCATCACTAATCATTATTAAGTCTAATAATCACTAATCATTATTAAATCTAATAATCACTAATTATTAATAAGTCTAATAATCACTAATCATTATTAAATCTAATAATCACTAATTATTATTAAGTCTAATAATCACTAATCATTATTAAGTCTAATAATCACTAATCATTATTAAATCTAATAATCACTAATTATTAATAAGTCTAATCATCACTAATCATTATTAAGTCTAATAATCACTAATTATTATTAAGTCTAATAATCACTAATCATTATTAAGTCTAATAATCACTAATCATTATTAAATCTAATAATCACTAATTATTAATAAGTCTAATAATCACTAATTATTATTAAGTCTAATAATCGTTATTAAGTCTAATAATAATAAATATCTGGGTCTTCTCTTCTGTCCACAACGACCGAGTCATGTTTTCTCACAGTGAAGTGGTCATGTGACCATCACCAGATTTTATTAATCTATTTAGATTTTGTGCATTTCCAAAAGTAATGGAAATAATACAACTTTAGAAAAATTTAGAAAACTACAAAATATAGAAAACAACAAAAATACACAAAATGAGAACAGAATTGTGCAAAATGATGATTAATTATGCAAAACAGCAACACAAATACACAAAGATCACTCTCAAAACGAAACCAAGAATATACAAAAATGAAAGAAAACAATACGCATAAAATGTACACAGCAAACAATATTTAACAAAGCAATACAAAAAACAAGTAGAATAATCAAAATAACTCCCAAAACAAACAAGGTGACAATACAAATACACAAATAAACCCCTCGAAAAAATATACAAAACAACAACAAAGATATACAAAACGAGTACAGAAATACAGAACACACAAAATAACAACAAACATACACAAAATAACAACAAACATACACAAAATGACAACAAACATACACAAAATAACAACAAACATACACAAAATAACAACAAACATACACAAAATAACAACAAACATACACAAAATGACAACAAACATACACAAAATAACAACAAACATACACAAAATGACAACAAACATACACAAAATAACAACAAACATACACAAAATAACAACAAACATACACAAAATAACAACAAACATACACAAAATGACAACAAACATACACAAAATAACAACAAACATACACAAAATAACAAAAAACATACACAAAATAACAACAAACATACACAAAATAACAACAAACATACACAAAATAACAACATACACACACAAAATAACAACAAACATACACAAAATGACAAACATACACAAAATAACAACAAACATACACAAAATGACAAACATACACAAAATAACAACAAACATACACAAAATAACAACATACACACACAAAATAACAACAAACATACACAAAATGACTTCAAAAACCAAACCAACAAAACACGAAGAACATGCATTGCAGAGAAATATACAGAATAACAACAAAATACACTTAAAACAACTAAAATAAACAAAGAAGTTGACTATAAATAAATGCATCAGTTATGCAAAAATTACTCCAAAAACACACAAAGTAACAACAAATATACCCAAAATGACTTTAAAACGTATTGCTTTTATTTTGATAAAAACTGTAATGGTAAACACAGCTACAGTCAGTATCACAGGTTTCTGCATCATGACTCACTGTGAATTCACAAACTGCTCCAAAATAATAAAGCATAAATATGTAAATAATCTTAGTCACTAACAGCTGTAAAGATCAGCTCGCGGCTTGTTTTTTCTCCGTAACAGATTCACAGTGATCTGCATCACTTACAGACAGAGCTAATGTTTCAAACACTGACAGATGATGGATGTGTTGCTGAGAGGCTTTTTTAGGAGCGTCCAAATGAAAGCAAATGTCTTTTTAAACTAAAAGCATCTAAACACGGCTTTGTCCTGACCTACCACTGTGGGGGGAAATAAATAAAGTGCCTTTATTATGGGCGTGGCTTCTGGATCAGTCAAGCCACACCCAGTCTATACTATAAATCTCCAATTAAAAATCTATGCTACTCATCACTCACTATAGCTCTATATTCACTATTCTCTCAATCCAACCAATCACCAATGAAAGTAGAGCCCACAGGTGATAGTTATATAATTAAGTATAATTAAGTCATACATTAAATATTTAAAATTCAAGTAGAAAGTAGCTCGTATAAATAGTACTCAAAGTAAAAGTTACTAAAGTTACTTTCACTTAGTTAGCTTATCAATAAACAGGTAGAGATTGATCACCTTTATAATAAGTGCTGACTAGGCACTGGGAGTGAGGTCCAAGGCCAACACAGACTAACCTGATAATAATGTATCATGTTTTTCTGCAGTCAGTGTCTTCTCCTCGTCCTTCTCTCTCTGCTCTGTTTCAGGTGAAGCTGATGATGTCACTTCCTGATCTGTGGTTCACGTCTCAACTAGTCTGGAACACTCTGATGTTCTATCTCTCTATCCTGTTCTGTTGGTCCTTCTGTCCACTAACCACAACCAGTCCACGCAGATGGCTGCCACCTCTGAACCTGGTTCTAACAAAGATTTCTTCCTGTTAAAAGGAAGGTGGTTCTTCTCACTGTCACTAAATGCTTGTTCATGTGGATCTTGTTGGTTTTTTCTTTCTTATTATGAATTTTATATTTTGATAAATGCATTGTGATGACTGTTGTTATTTGCTCCATACAAATAAAGTTGAAATGAATTGAATTGAATTTATGCTAATGCTAGGCTAATGCGATTGCTTGGACATTGCTTAATGCTAGGCTAATTCTAAGCTAATGCAGTGCGACGTAGGCCAGCCCCTGCATCCTCACTTGCATTTTCTTCAGGAAATGCAAATATTTTATTTATATGTTATTTAAGCGCGGTGGCTTATGGGTAATGTAGTAGTGGTAGGGAAGTGCATTGTGTGTATGTCCCGCCCAGTACTCGTGCTGAGTGTTTTTCTAGTTTCTTATGTGTTTGGAGTCGTTTTGTTTGTTTTACTTTGGGGGTTCATTGTTTCCTTTATGGTATTCGTCACCAAACCATTCAACACTAAAGTTAGACATTCTGCATATATCAGAATATGAGCTCAGTACTCGTTTAATAAACAACGTTTCTGATTTCTTTATGGATTAAACAAATATTAGCTCTCACTATGAAGCAGATGCTAACATGTGGAATTTCCCTCATAGACTCTAAATGTGTTTCTATTGTTTCTGTTGAGAATGAACAGACTTCATCTGTAGAGAAATATTCCCGTTAATGCAGCCGTGCATGAGCTGATTGTTGGAATAATTAAGAAAATGTGACTTTAATGAAGACATATTTTTGCTGGTGTTAAACACTCACATGATGCTGCATGTGTTCAGCTGAAAACAATAAAACTATCAGGATGTTGATGGTTAATAATTCCTGCTTTTGTCTCCAGGAGAAGAGACGACGTGCACGGAATGTTCCAGACAGATCGATGACTGATAACAAATGTTTCATCTACTGACTTCATATGAAAAGAAAAAAAAACACAGAAGAAGAAGAAGAAGAAGAAGAAGAAGAAGAAGAAGAAGAAGAAGAAGAAGAAGAAGAAGAAGAAGAAGAAGAAGAAGAAGAACTAAATAAATAAGCAGTTGTGTGTACGTTTTAAATTTGAACAGGAAGAACTGAGAAAAATCTATAAATGCTTGACTTGCAATTTGAATAAAATCATTCCTAAACTATTTCCGAATCGCATTAAAAATCCGAGTGATCGTGCCGCAGGCAACATTTGTCAATATCAGATAATACGATTAGGCAAAAAAGATATGTGAGCTTTTACTTACTCCAGTGAAAGTTTGGAAACAAACACATGAAATCTATTTTCTTATGCACGTAAGTTCAAAAAGCCGCGCACTGTACTCAAGTCAGTCGCTGCACGCCTTCATCACGCAGTTATGCACTGTGGGTGGAGCAGCCCTGAAATGTGGGCGTTCCCATTCAAATCTGGCTTTATGAGCATTCTCTGGTGTGCGTAAGTCCTTTTCCTCTTACGTTCTTCTAACCCTGGAATAAGTGCAGCGCCCCATAAGGTGAAACATTATATTGCACTAGAAATATGGACTTAGTTACATTTGAAGCCACACAGACACGTACGTCGTGCAGCAGCAGCTGTGATCACTCAGCTGCTGCTGTGTGATTAATTAAAACTGTGACAGACACAGACTTCTGTCCACGTTGGTCACAGTGATTCAACTATTTTCATACTATGTCCAATGTAAAGTCACAGTTTGATCCACTACAGAGTGAAACATGCTGTCATATGCAGATGAGGATGGAACACAAACTGTTCACACACATATTTTAATGAGGCTCAGCTCAGGTCACTTTAAACTATTTATATTTAAAACTGTGTATTATGGAAGTTAATAGTTCTGTTTCACTGTAAACATCCCTCTGTATTAAAGCAGGACGCTCTGTGGATACGTTATTACATCATATCTACATCATCTAACTCTGTCACACTTTACAGTGATGATCATGATGATGGTGATGATGATGATGATGATGATGATCAAGTAGAAAGATTTTAACTGTGACTCAGTCACGCTACAATAATCTGATCAATGATCTGATCAAATCAATCTGTAACATTGTTTATCAATAAAGGAGTTTCAAATTAAAAGTGAACTTTATCATTTTCACAGATTTCAATGACATTTACAAGCGTGTTCTGTGATTTCTAGACGGCCCCAAAAAAACAACATCACCTCCTCCTTTCTTTCAGCCCACCTTCATTCACAGACGACGCTCTTTTTGGCTCCTTACGCACGGTGGGCGTGTCAGGAACCTGGACTGGAGAATACGCGTAGGAGAGAAGTGCGGAACTGCAGGCACGCAAAAAAGCGCAGACGGGAAAATAGAACCCTTACCTACTGAGCAGACCGACGTTGAAACAACGTTGAAATGACGTGATAGCCTGAAGTTGAAAAGACGTCTTTGGCAGGTGCAGAATGAAAGTTTTTACAATTCTAAACATCCCAAAAAGACGAATAAGAACGATGGCCCATGGTGGGTTCCATCCCTAGACCTTATGCTTTGAAACACTTTTCCTTTCCTATTCAGCTACTGTAACCACAAGAAGGTTTGTTGCATTGTTGAATAAAGCCAGATATTAATCTTTTCTATCCACATCATTTTTGAAAGGTACATTTAAAACATTTACCAAATTAATTGTCTGACAAAATACAGCATTAAAATACATTTTAATAACTGTTTTGCACTATAAGAGCATACAATACCATTAATTTTGGGGGTATTGTAATGTTTATATGCAATCTTGATGTTCTTGTTGTGTGTGCGTTTGTTGACCCGACAAAGAAAAAGACGTCTTCTCAACGTTGTTTCAACGTAGACTTCCTCAATGGGAGCTCGACATTAAATATTTCTTAAAAAGATGGCAGAACATAAATGTTAATGAAGTACACTTGGATATATACTTAGTGACTGTGGATAATACTGAATAATGATATTTGATAAACAGAATCACATACACACGCTTGTGTAAGCAAGGCTGCGTGTTTAAATTTCACATGTTAAATTGCTTCAAACGTTGAACGTCATATCAAGGTCCAGATGAGGTCGTGGTCACGTAGTCAGATGCCGACCTATTATGGACGTCATATAGACGTGCAGGTGAGGCGTCCAGACCGACCGACGCGTTATGAACGTGATCTGGATGTTTAGTGGGTATAGTCATAAATTTAACAAAATAAGGCTTGACTAATCAATGCATGATTCTATCACGTCAGACTATTGATGAACATGGAGAAAGTTTTTATTGTTAAAGACTTACTAAACCCCAAAACTCTTTTTCTGGCTGAAAACAAATGTCTTTGGTAATAAGTCAGTGCTGTTTATTGATCCTTTACATTTTAGTGTAAAGATGTGTGGCATTTAGTTGTTAGATGTCAGACTGACTGCCCTCTATGGGTGGAAACATCATATTACAATTGATTTTATTTATTGGCTGAAAACGAGATTCTGTGACATGATGAGCAGAGGTGAAAGTAATGGATTACAACTACTCACATTATTGTAATTGAGTTTCTTTTAGGAGTACTTGTGCTTTTTTGAGTATATTTCAAAATCAGTAACTTTATTTGTACTGAAGTACATTTTAAAATAAGTTAAGTAATTCATTACATTTCTACACAACTGTTTCTTAGCCAGGCACAGCTTGTACATAAAGATACAGTACAGAGTCCAGAGTTCATCGTAAACACAAATATCTGGATAAAACAAGAACACAAAACCACTACACAAAACAACAAAGTACACAGTAATAACAATGAGGTTATTTACAACATTAAAAATATCCACAATTTAGCCACAAAACAATTCAATATAGTCAAGGTCATAAAAAATATAAAATATTCCATTTCATCATGTAAACACTTTTAGTGATATTAATGGCAGATTTCTTATTGTAACTGGACAGCTTTACTCAATGAACGTCACTCTGGTTAAAGGTGCAGTTGCAAACTCTCAGATCCCTCCCTCCCCGCTGCTCTCTTGCCCTGCCTCCAAATTTCCAAAGTCCCTCCCTCAGAGGAGCTAACAAGCTAACCCGTTAGCCCGACAGCAACATCACAGAAATATAACATGCTGTGTGTAAAAAATATTACTGCAGCGCTTCTCTCTCTGACTGTGCACACACCAATTTATCAGCAGCAGCAGCAACAACACATGCACTACAGAGTTCTAGTGTAACAATAACAATACTACACACAATGTTCCCTCAAACTTCACCACTGTGTGAAAGATCTTCAATGGTACACTGGCACATCAAAGATTAAAAAATTTTGGTGTTTAATGTTTAAATGTTATTCCTCTATATTTAAAATGAATCTGTAGCCGGACCCTGAATCTGCCTTGTTGGGCATCTCTAGTGCATTGGAAAAGAAGGACAAAACATTCTGTACCACTTTTGCTCATGGTATGGTTATTATTCCACATGGAAACCTATTTTAAGTATTTAAAACTACACAACTGTTTCTGAGTAAATTATTTTTTGTTTTAAAATGATCAGCGGACATTGTGAAACTACAAACAATGAAATTACCAGGTAGGACTGATGACGTCATCAACAGTGATGATGTCAGATCCACAGTGTGAATAAAAAAATAAATAAATAAATAAATAAATAAATAAATTCATCAACATTCGTTTATAAAAAGATAACAGATGACTAAAATAATAATTCTTACCCCAAAAACACAAAAGAAGACTACATGAATACACTAAAATAACTAATGACAAAAATACACAAGATGAAGACAGAAATAGGCAAAATTACAATACATTTTGCAAAACAGCAACAACAATGCACAAAAAGTAAGAAAAAAAAAAAAAACACACACATTACAGCAAAATAGACAAAATGACAACAGAAATACACAAAAAGCAACTAAAATAAACAATATCACTCCTGAAAGAAACAAGATGAGAATAGGAATACACAGAAATATCGGTACACCTTTGTCCTGCGATCAGCTCTGATGTTTTTTTTATAAAAACTATCTTAAATGTGTACATATCATAGTTCTCCATGGAGGCCGTTCCCATGAGGAAGAATGTAGACATTGTTTTCAGAGTTTTCCTCCAGAGCTGCAGACAGATAAAAAAGCTTTTATTGAACCTGAGGGAGTGAGTAACATGCACAATAAATATCAGCCAAAGTGCATTAACACACTCTGAAACAGTGCATGTTTTCACGTTACACTCCATAATATGAAACTTATGTGTTTCTAACAAAGAACGCTGAGAAATGAAGGAAGAATATAAATAATAACTGATGATTCTAACTAAGAGGATGTTAATTAGCAGCATGGATGTGCACGGCATGTCTGCAGTGTGTGTGTGTGTGTGTGTGTGTGTGTGTGTGTGGGCGTATGTAAATGTGTGAAAGAAGCTTAGAAAGCCTTTATTGTTAGTGCAGTTATGACCATAAGCTTCCTGCCTTTTAACGACCTCATTGTTACACCTCCATAAATAAAATGCACCTTGTGTACGGACGCACACGCATGATGTCACACCTGTAAATGTGTGTGTGTGTGTGTGTGTGTGTGTGTGTGTGTGTGTGTGTGTGTGTGTGTGTGTGTGTGTGTGTGTGTGTGCTTTAAAGTGAGCTAACAGAGTAAGGATGCGTCTCCAGACAAAGAAAGTCTTTGTGAGCCAACGCTGCACTAACGCTGTACTTAGCCCACGCAGGACCAGTGAAACCAGTGAAACCAGTGAAAGGAAGCAGCTCCAAAGCTGCTTCAGGGACCTGATGTACACTGGAGTGGGGTGGGTGGGGGGGGGTCTATAAAGAGTCAGTGGGGCTCAGCCCAAAGTGAATGAATGAATACACAGGATAATTTCTCAGTGTTTGGACTTTTTAAAGAAGTCAGAGCGGAGCTTCGTTAAGCCTGAAAGATGTTTATTGTTTCACTAGAAACATGCACATTTCTATAGAATTAAAAAGGTAGAACAATGACTGGCTGTATGTACCGCAGGAAGCGTCATGAACTGTTATTAAATGTGTTTCAGACAAAAAAAGAAACTCTTCCACCCAACAACTGAGCAACATTGTTGGGATTCTACCATCATTAACTGGGTTTCTATGACTCTTAAATGCAAAAAATCTAAATAGTTAATAAAAACACCAGAAGTTAGAAAAAAACATTCAAATATCACTAAAAAGTTTTTTATGCTTTTATCGTTAAAGCTCAAAGGAAACATAACTACAATATTTTCTGGGCTATTGAACACACCACTGTATTGGCTAGATTTAAATAATTTGGCAATTTTCTCAAAAAAATCCATGTGAAGGCCGCGCTGTCACATAGGCCACACCCTATTGGCTCCTCCAAAATACCTCCAAGATCCGTTCACTCCTCACCCTCTCTGACGCTGAAAAACTTGTCCATGCCTTTGTCTCCTCAAGACTGGATTTCTGTGATAGACTTTTTACTGGGATCACCTCCAAAAACGTTTACAGCACATTCAGAACAGTGCTGCAAGAGTCCTCCACTGGCTCCCAGTCCCCGTCCGTACTCTCCTCCTCACACATAGCCATGGTCCATCATACCTACAAGAACTCATCCCTCTCCATAGCTCCACCCACAGCCTGAGATCATCCAGTGGCTGGCTCCTCCAGGTCCTCTCCACCACGCTCTGAACCATGGGGGATAGAGCCTTTTCTTCAGTTCCTGTGGAGCTCAGAGGAACGCAGAGTCTGGACTCATTTAAAGCTGAAATAAAGACGTATTTATTTAGGAAAGCTTAAGTGTTAAATCTTGTGTAGTTTTAATGTGTTTTTAAATGTAACACTGCGATTGCTTGGAATGAAAAGTTTGTTATAAATTAAATGTATTATTGTTACTTTTGTGTGTTTTTTGAAGTCATTTTGTGCATTTTACATATACACCCTGTTTTCCATGCCTGTAGGAGCAGGTATTCTGTAACCAATCACAGCAGGGGAAGGAAACAACAATCAGCATATGAAACAATGTTTGTATCAATATTTGATTGAGATTATTTTTTGTTTGAATAAAGCTTTCGTTTTTAACAGACTAATCAAACTGTTGGCTCCTCCTACTTCTACTTTCCTGGAAAAAAAAGAGTTATATTTAATTTTAATATATTGTATCATGACAACTGTTGTAATACGTCTCATTCTTGGACCATCATTTCACATCTGCAATTTAATTTCACTGGAGTGTTGACGTCTCATATGAGGAGTAAAATCATCCTGAGTGAGGCTGTTTTATGTCTTCTGTGGGAAAAAAGTCAGTGCACCCATACATCATTTTTAAAGAGTGTTCCTATGTTCGTCCACTGGGATTATTTAAAGGTTTTCATTCTGGGAACTTTCTGTCTCTTCTCTATTTATCCAAGACGGAAGCAAAGTCCATCAAGTGTCCATTCAGACAAGTGAATGGTAACGTAGATCAATGGTTCCCCCAAAATAAAGGTCCCAGAGAGTGGGGACCCCCACTGTAGCTGAAGGTGGTTGAACACAGACATGAACATTGAAGAACAGTCATGTGGAGACAGGACCATCTATAAGGGGGAATAAAGGGGAGATTTTTGGGGTCCATCCATAAAGTCAGTAAAATGATGGTCTATTGTTCTATGAATCTGTGATAACCACATTTATTTATTCATCTGAATAATATCCACTGTTATCCAGGAACATCTATTATTATTATTATTATTATTATTATTATTATTATTATTAGTCATCATAAAGATGGAAATACTTGTTTTAATCAGAAATAAAATGGGTTACAATTGACCACAAATGGTGGAAAATGAGGTGAAATGAAATTTTAAAAACCACAGACATTGGTTAAAAGATGTAAATCAGAGCGGACAAAAACTGACAGAAAAAGTGGTAAAAAGGTTCAAAGTGTGACTATCGAAACAATTAGTATAAACTGGCAAAAAATGAACATGGCAAATCAAGAATGTGGTTAAATTGGCAAAAATAAGCATCAAATCAGGTGAAAAGAGGTTAAAAGTGACAATAATGGGTCAACATTTGTGACATTAGGTGTAAACGTGGTAGAAAGGGTTTATAAGTGCTGAACATTTATTGAAAGTGGAAAAAATATGCAGAAAGGCATTGAAATTTGATGAATTGGCAGAAATGGGAGTAATGTAGCAAAAATGCATTAAAAGGAGCAAAAATATGGGAAGAAAAAGTGATGAAAATAGGTTAAAATATGGTCAGTTTGGTGCAGTTGAAAAAATAAGCAAAAATGTGTCTCGTTTAAAGATGCAAATAAGGATGATTTATGAACTGATCCAGATTTTAATTAGAATTCTACCCAAACACGACCTAATGAACTTTTCTGTGTTTAATGGATGTTCTTGTTGTTGAGTCGTTCCTACACAGTCCTCCTGTAGATCCTGATTCTCCATAGATTTCTCTGTAATCTGCTCGTCACACGACAGGAACACATCAGTTCTCTGCATCTCTGGGCTTTCTGTAGCGTTGGGACTATCATTGGTTTTGAGTTATTTTCTGTTGGTTTTCAGACTCCCATTAACCTGCCAAATGTGATTTTTGTTATGTGATATTGACTCATGAGTTGGACTCTTTTCTTCTTCTCTGTTGATCTGAGTTCTTCCTCTAGGTTGTAGTTGTCAGGATGTAACAGAGGCTTTCTGTGTATTCGTTTGATTGGTGGCTTTATATGAAATCTAAATAAGTAAAAAAATGTAAATAAATCTTGTTTCTATGACCTATGTTACAAGAAGAAAATGTATTTCTGCAGCGTCTCATGAGGACATTTCACTTACATCCAGATGTACTGAAATACATTGAGTTTCAGGAAGGTCTAAGCAGATGTTAATACATGTAAAGAATGTTGGGATTAGAGGTATTTGCAAGTTCATGTTTAGTTGTTGAGCTCTTAGTGTGTTAAAGTACCACAGTAACAGTAGTAGAATGACAGAAAAGACCAGGAGCTTGGGTTAATATAAGATAGCAGATAGCCTTTTCTAACCCTCATTGTCCCAAGTAAGTCAATAAGTAATCAGAATATTACATGTAGCAGTGAAAGTACAGTATGTAGGCTTCTTTTTATTGTTTATCGAATCGTGAATGTGGTAAAAGTGGCAAAACTAGGCATGAAATCTGGTGAAAAGAGTTTAAAAGTGACAATAATGGGTCAACATGTGACATTAGGTGGAAAGCGTTTATAAGTGCTCAACATGTCTGGAAAGTGGAAAAAATGTGTAGAAAACAGATTGAAATGTGATGTAGAAGTGTCAGAAATGTGAGTAATGTCACAAAAATACAATAAAAGGAGCAAAAATATGGCAAGAAAAATAATGAAAATAGGTTTAAACATGGTGAGTTTGGTTTAGTTGCAGAAAAAAAGTAAAAATAAGGAAAAATTAGCTGAAAATGTTAAAGAAAATATTTTTAGTTCTTCGTTCCTTGAAGACACCTGACGACCCCCTCCCAGTGTCTAATGACCCCAAATGAGGTCCTGATCCCAAGGTTGAGAACATCTGTTCTAAAGGGCCGTGTAAATCTGATTTATGATGCCTTTTGTTTAGCTTTTTTAGAGCAAATACCTTAAGTCCATGTTAGAGAGTGTGTGTGTGTGTGTGTGTGTGTGTGTGTGTGTGTGTGTGTGTGTGTGTGTGTGTGTGTGTGTGTGTGTGTGTGTGTGTGTGTGTGTGTGTCTGGGAGTGCTGAGGGTTATTCTTCTCTTGCTCACTGCCCTGATCACGCTTTGAACTTTGCCATCATGAAACCTCTTAGAAAAACACACCAGAGCCTTTGTGTGTGTGTGTGTCTGAGTGTGTGTGTGTGTGTGTGTCTGAATCTGTGTGTGTGTGTGTCTGAGCGTGTGTGTGTGTGTCTGAACCTGTGTGTGTGTCTGAGCGTGTGTGTGTGTGTGTCTGAGCCTGTGTGTGTGTGTGTGTGTGTCTGAACCTGTGTGTGTGTCTGAGCGTGTGTGTGTGTGTGTCTGAGCCTGTGTGTGTGTGTGTGTGTGTCTGAGCCTGTGTGTGTGTGTCTGAGCGTGTGTGTGTGTGTGTGTGTGTGTGTGTGTGTCTGAGCCTGTGTGTGTGTGTGTGTGTGTGTGTGTGTGTGTGTGTGTGTTGTAATTTGTGAGGTTTTGAACAAAACAAAAAGAAAGTGAGGCAAAAGAAAAGAGGGGGAGGAGAGAAAAAGGAACCATGTGATCATTTTAGTTAAAAAAAAACACTAATGTTAGTGATAACATTAGTGTTTGATCTAAAGGTCAAATTAAAAATAATGGAAATAATTATTTTAAGGTGTGTGCACGTATGTGCGCTTGTGTGTGTGTGCGTGTGTGTGCGCGTGCGTATGTGTTCTTTTGTGTTTGTGTGTGCGTGTGTGCGTATGTGCGCTTGTGTGTGTGTGTGTGCGTGTGTGTGTGTGTGTGCGTGTGTGTGTGTGGTGCGTGTGTGTGTGTGTGCGTGTGTGTGTGTGTGTGTGTGTGTGTGTGCGTGTGTGTGCGTGTGTGCATGTGTGTGCGTGTGTGTGTGTGTGCGTGTGTGTGTGTGTGTGTGAGTGTGTGTGTGCGTGTGTGTGCGTGTGTGCATGTGTGTGTGTGTGTGTGTGTGTGTGTGTGTGTGTGTGCGTGTGTGTGTGTGTGTGTGCGTGTGTGTGTGTGTGTGTGTGTGTGTGTGTGTGTGTGTGTGTGTGTGTGGTGGAGCTTCACCTTAAATGTTTTCCTCGTGGAAGATAAATGACGGTAATGAATGAAAGCAAAGCACAGTCAGAAAAACACTTTTTTAATAGTTCTACAGTCAACAACATTTATTAAAAATATGGGAGAATAGGAATTATTGAAGAAGCAATTATTCTGCTGAAAAATAGTGTTTTGTTATTAGACAAAAAAAACAGTCCAAGATAAATGTTTTAAAATGTATAATAAATCATTGAGGGAAGTACAGTCAACATGTTATTGTATAGGCACTAGTTCTCTGTTTAGTTTAGTGGTACATATGAGGACATTTAAAGGTAGCTCATCTGGACAAAGGAACCAGTCTCCATCATCCATGTCTGAGCAGTGATGTGAGAACTTCCTTTTTTAACGCTGAGCAGCCACACACGGACGTGAGACGATGGAAAAAGTCTCTCTAACGTGTGAAACCATCAGGGAAACATTCGTCTCTACTGAGGGTTTGAAAAACTCCTCAAAGCTTCCAGAGATTCTCCTGAGGACGTGTTGGAGATTTAATGTAACGACTGGATTTTAAAGTCAGGAGAACTATTGCATGAAATCATTATGTAAGCTAGAGACTGAAGAACAGTTAAAACGCTCAGATAGTCCTCTTAGTTTGGTCTGTGTGAACACACAAAGTCTAGTGCGGATCAAACAGAAGAATTAAAGAGTGATTAAGAAGAAGAAGTAGACGTAGAGCGCACGGCATTGTAGATGATCAGGAGAACCGGTGAGGGCCCAAACCAGAGCTTTTAAACCAGGAGAAGCAAGACAACTTGTTGCTGCTTCATTGTTGAATGTTGGTAAAGAACAAACGGAGAATGTAGAAGTTTGTGAGAACTCTACAGCGCTGGCTTTGACTCATAGATGAGAACCTCTTCTACAGGTTTCTCTACCTAGAGAAGTCTTTACTCCAGTAACAACAGAAGAAGTTGTTCTCTGAACGCAAACTGAGCCAAACCAAGGAGATGAAATACTGTCCTCCACCAATTCAGAACCAGTCCACAACTAAACCAGAGTGAAAGCAGACACTGTGTGATATGTTCAATCGTTGTACTCAGCTCCAGCTCCAGCCTGAATGTTCTCAGCTCACGATTCATGTTCTCTCTTCTGCTACTCAGTGGAGCTATAGTCACATTCCTCTTCTCTCCCTATCTCTCCTGCTGTTATATCTGCTGTTTCTGTCTTATGGATCTAACAGGAGCATTTAGCCAAAAACCAAAATTATGGAATTGGATGAGCTGGTATTTCTACTTTATTGGAATTTCCTAACAAGGAAGGCGGGCGATCGGAGAGTTTGTTAATCCTGAGGATGTGGAAGACGTCCACCAGACCAGAATGAATAATTGGAACATGGTATTTTCCTGATTAATCACACATTTGGATTACGATGGAAGCATTATTGGAATCCGCTAGTCATCAATGAAGGGGGCCGAGCTCTCAGAACTTTCACATGGAATCCACCGTGGAACTTTAAGGAGGAGTGGAATGTTCTGGTCAATAAAGGGTCACATAGGGCTGGTTGTCAAATGTTGTGACTAGCCCCTCTGAAAACAAAAAATCTTCTCATAATCAGTCCCACTCTCAACTTTGGATATATGCAGATCTGATGCACCGCCTCCGCTCCCCTCCCTCCCCCATTGCCACCTAGGCTTTCCATCTTCTGAATCTGACCTTCCGTGGTCATCATACCACCTGACCGTCAGAGTAAAGGTTGACTAGCGCCTTGCATGGCAGCTCTGTCCCATTGGTGTGTGAATGTGAGTGTGAATGAGTGGATATGTAAAGCACTTTGTGATCTCTGTCTGTGAAAGGTGAACGTTATATACTTACAATAGATAAGACTACGCCCACCTCAGATGTGAGCTCAACATCAGGAAGAAGGAAAAGGAGGAAGTGAAAAAGTACCAAGAGCTCACAGACCAACTGGAATAAGATGGAGAACTTGGTCTCCATGGTAGGAGGAGACCTCACGGCAGTGACTCCTAAACTGGGAGAACTGGGGGCTCCAATAGATTCCATGAACTATTTGTGAATGCTCATTCCAGGGGTGTGCAGTGTTTGAAGAACCTTCAGAGGAGCAGCAGTTTTCTTATTTTATTCAAAGTTTTGTGGTTAATCGTGACTTTTAGCTCATGTTTGTGTTACCATGCTGTGTGTGTGCATGTGACGGAGCTAAAGGAACAGCTGGGGTTGGGGGTGGGGGTGTGGGGGGTCCATGGTGTGTGGGTCTGTGGGTGTTGGTCCAGAAGAAGAGAGCAGCAGGGGGAGAGGAAATAATGAAAGGATGAGAGGACTGATGTCCTTGGATGACCACAGAGGTGAGAGAGCAGCAACTGGATTGGAACAGGCCTGGGGCGCCGTTAAAGGCGGTCCCTTTACCCCCCATAACCCCCCCCATCCCCCCATAACCCACTCTTAGTTATACACTCAGGGATGTTTCTAACTTTTAAAATGAAACAGTCTAACTACTGTTTATATTTTTTCTAGTTGATTGTTATTATTTAATGTTTAAACAATTTACCAAGTTAAATTCTTCATGTGTATAACATACTGTACATTACATTACATGGCCAATTAAGTTGATTCTGATTCTGATTAAAACTCTGCTCCCTAAAGCAGAGGTTCTCAACCTTCAGATCATGAGACACTAGAAGTGCGTTGCCAGATGCCTTTAAGGAACCAAAAATATTTTCTGAACAATTTCAGCCCATTTTTGCTTATTTTTACCCTTTTTCTGCAACTACACCAAACTTTTCATATTTTAGCCCATATTCATCACTTTTTCTTGTCATATTTTTGCTCCTTTTAATGTATTTTTGCTACATTTCTCCCATTTCTGACACTTCTACATCACATTGCAATGCCTTTTCCGCACATTTTTTCCACTTTCAAGACATTTTCAGCACTTAATTATCACTTTTAACCTCTTTTTACCATATTTTGTGATAATTTTTTTTGTCAATTTAATCACATTCACCATTTGTCATACCCATTATTTGGCAGTTTAAACTAATTGTTCTAATATTGACACTTTGAACCCTTTTTAACACTTTTTCTGTCTGTTTTGTCCTATTTATGTGGTTTTTAAAATCCCATTTCACCACCTTTTTTAAAACTTTTTGTACATTTGAGCCCATTTTTTTTTTCTGATTTAAACAATGATTTCATCTCTAAGACGACCATAGGGCACATATGTCACAAATGGTACCGTCATCACATGTGGACGTAGAACCTTTCTCTGCTGGAGACGAGCACTGCAGTGCATCGATTCCTTTGCCCTCAGATGTTGTCTGTCAGGAGTTTGAACTTGTGCAGTGACTGTTTGTTTTTCAAATCTCTGCCATTGATTGGATGTAATCTGATTTAATCTGATCCAACCTCATTTCCAAGGGCACTACCTCTGCACGGCGCTGGACGCTCACTGAGTATTAGCTCAGCTTGTCTTTGCTTTTACCGTTTAGGTTCACTTTACTTTCTGTCAGCGACAACAAATACACAAACACAAACACACACTGCATTGATTTTAAAATGCTTTTCAGCGACTTAACTCACATTAAATAAATGTGTTTCTTCAGTGACCTTGTCTTAGTGCGTCTGTGTTGAATCATCCTGCAGGAACACAAACTACTTTTGTTTTCTTAGTAAAGTGTATAGGGTGAATGTTAAAACTGACATAGTAAACATTTAAATAATTTTCTTTCAATAGAGAGAAATTCATGTAACACAGGATGTTCTATATCATTGTTAAAAATGTGTACGAATGAAAAATAAATCTAAATGTAAATGTTAAGTCTAAATGTTAAATGTAAATATAAAATGTTGAATCTAACCATTGGCTGCCAAGTGATCGACAGGTACTTGCCTGTCCACTTTGTAAATTTTTAAACATTTACCTCTACACTACTTGGTGACCAATTTAACATTTAGATATACAATTAATCTTCAGATTTAGATTTAACATTTAGATTTACATTTGACATTTAGATTTAACATCTAGATTTAGATTTAACATTTACATTCAACATTTAGTTTTAGATTTATTTTTCATGTGTACACATTTTTAACAATGATATAGAATATATGCTGTTTTACATGAAATTCTGTCTCAAATGAAAGAAAAAACTGCTAAATGTGAGGAAAATATATTGAAACAGTTTTTACATTCCACCCCATACCCGTGTCCTGCATCTGTGGCGTGATGTCTCCTTCCTTCTCCAAAACGTCTTCACATAAAAAATATTCCATGACAGGTAAGAAAATACCAGGCAGGACAAATGAAGAGAAGAAAATAGATACATAATTATTATTCCTGAAGAAAATAATAAAATAAACACCCACGCACATGAGGAGAGACACAGTTTGGTTGCCATGGGAACCAGTCATGGCCGTAGGCTAAAACCACTGAGCCTTCACTGGCCTGTCTGAGATCACACACACACACACACATGCACACACACACACACACACACACACACACACACACACACACACACACACACACACACACACACACACACACACACACACACACACACACGCGCCTGTTTAAACTAATTGTTCCGATACTTTTTTCTGCCTCTTTTAAGCCAATATTGACACTTTAAACCCTTTTTACCACTTTTTCTGTTATTTTTTGTCCACTCTAATTTGCAACTTTAAACCAAATAATATGGTTTTTAAAATCCCATTTCACCACCTTTTCCACCATTTTTGGTCACATAGATGTTTCTGAGTTTTAAAATATCAAACTTTGCTCTCTAAAGCAGGAGTTCTCAAACTTGGGGTTGCGAGACACTGGGAGGGGGCCACAGATGCCATTAAGAAACCAAGAATACTTTTCTATCAATTAGACCCTTTTTTTTCTCATTTTTAATCTTTTTCTGCAACTACATCAAACTCACCATAATTTAACCTATTGTCATCACTTTTTCTTGACATATTTTTGCTCCTTTTAATGTATTTTTGCTACATTTCTCCCACTTCTGCGTCACATTTCAAGACATGTTCAGCACTTATAAACCCTTTCCACCACTTTTACACCTAATGTCACATATGTTCTACATACAAGTGTTTGAACATAACGTCTGGTTTGACAAGTCATGAACAAGGCTCCCACAGATCCTTAAAAAGTCTTAAAATGCATTCAATTAATGAATCAAAAAATGAGACCTTAAATGTCATTAAATTGTCTGAAATCAATGTTTCAAAACACATAATAAGCATGATTTTATGATTGTAATTAGTCACACATTTCAAAATAAATGGTAACTTTTTTTTTTGTTTTTTTCCCACAAAGAATTTTACTTAATGGTTTTGATTTTTTGTATTTTTTTGTATTTTTTTTATAGATTTCCGGCTATTGTTATCTATATGTCATCTTGTGTTTTTGGAGTTATTATGATTTTTTTAGTCTGTTATTTTGTGTATCTTACTGTAGTTTTGTGCTGCCATTTGCCCGTCTACACTAGACACGAGACAAAATGTACCCAAACCCTATGTAATACATGTGGCGTTCCCCCAATTATGTTACTGTGCAGTTGGTCTTAAATTTAATTTTTCAAATGCCAATAAAAAAGTCTTAAAAAGTATTGATTTAATTTGACAAAAGCTGTAGGAACTCTGAATAATGTATTGACATGTCCAGCACTAGTATATATGCAAACATATATGTAGAATGATGAATGAAAACATCAATAAAACAGTTTTAAAAAGCCTGTAATTGTGCTCCTTTGGCAGCCTGTGGTTGTAGGAATGCTTTGGATCCCTGAGGTGCTGGGAGAGGAAATAGAAAGATTGAGTCACATGTGAGCGGAGGGAAAAGGAAGAAGAGCCAGAGCAGCAGAAAGCACTTTAATATTCTGGGCCATGACTGGAGATGAGAGACTGCTCTCATACCTTCAGGTTCATGAACATAATGAGATTTTTATTTTGCTGAGCGCACGTTACAACGCCCTCTGATCAGCTGTGTGTGCATGTGAGTGTGCACGGGCCATGATGTCCCCCCCATGTGCATCAGTGTGTGTGTGTGTGTGTGTGTGTGTGTGTGTGTGTGTGTGTGTGTGCGTCGAGTCGACACAGCTGCACATGTCAATTAGGAAGTTGGGATCATTAGTCTCTAAAGTGCTCCCTCAGCTCCAATGACTTACAATGAGAACAATTGACTTTCCTCTCTGTAAATACTCCTAGCATTAGCATTAGCATTAGCACACTTTAGCACTTGCTGCTCCCTCCTCTCCGATGGGAGTTTTATCAAACTATTATCTGCAAACATCTCACACACTTTACCTTAGGGAGGAAACATGATTAGTCCCACAGTGCACGAGGCAACGCTCACACACCTGATACCTGTGTGTGACACATTGCAACCAACACACAGATATCCACACACATTCACACACCCACACACATACACACAAGCAGACACTTTTACAGCGTGTTGTCACAATAATCTCTTTGTAAAAAGTATTTAATCCAGTTTTCTGTAGTGATTTCTGTTTCATGCACGTGTAGCTCTGGCCTTGGTTCACTAAAATACATCATTTGTACACATTCATTGTGGTTCTTCTGTTGAGCTGATAGACCTGTAATTCAAACATGTTGAGACAATCTTCCACACACACGAGCACTCAGAGAGCACAACCTCTGGCAAGTTCAGAGGTACTGTAACTACAGAACCTTCTGGATCATCTACAAAATCCAATCATTCTTTCTTTTGACATTGTTCATCAGTTCTGCAAAAATCACAGGCCCAAGACCAACCATCATTGTTCCCATCCACAGGCCAACAAACCCTCTACTGTTGTCCTCAATGAGTTCTCATCACTACTAACATCTGTATGTGCCATGTCCTCCACTGTTATCCTCCTCAGTGATTTTAACAAACACATCGACAATCCGTCCAGTACCTTTGCCAACGACTTCACATCACTCCTGGACAGTCTCGGAATCACACAACAGGACACGCTCCCAACCCATAACAAAGGCCACATACTGGACTTAATCTGCTGCACTGACATCACCCACACCAAACTTAACATCATGGATTTCCCCATTTCTCACCACAAAACTGTACTTTTTGACTTTCACAACCAACTTCACAAAGTCAAAGAACAATAGACCATCTCCTTCAGAAACATCAGTCAAATCAACGCCACAAATCTCTCCACCCTGATCAGGTCCTACCCCCCCCCCCCCCCCCCCCAGCATCCTCCCCTGCTGACCTGGTGACTCATTATAACAACTGTCTCTCCTCTACCCTTAAGACCATGGCTCCTCTGAAAACCCGCTTGGTCTCATTTATTCACACTGCTCCCTGGTTCACCCTTGACCTACGTCAGCTCAAAGCCACAGGCCGTCGACTGGAGCAACGGTAAAAAAAAACCAGACTCACTGTACACAGCCAAATGTACTCGGACCTCCTGCATCACTACAAGAACGCCCATACTACTGCCAAATCTTCTTACTATTCCAACCTCATCAACACTGGTACAGGCAACAACAGAGTCCTCTTTACAATGGTCAGACACCTAATTCAGACACCTAAAACCCTCCCACCAGACCTATCCACCAATCAGTGCACTGCTTTACTGTTCTTCTTCAACTCAAAAATCAGTATCATTCACCAACAACTGGCCTCATCCTGGACCTCCTCAATTAAACCAACTTGAACGATCACCACAGGCCAACCTCTCACCACCTCCCTCTCCGATTTCACCCCAGTATCAGAACACACTATCTGAACTCAAAGCCAAAACCACCAGCTTGATCTTCTTTCCACTTCCCTCGTCAAAGCCTGTCTGTCAACCATTTCTCTGATGATGACCAACATAATTAACTCCTCCCTCACCACTGGCACTGTACCCCTCACTCTCAAACTGGCTGCTATCACTCCCATCCTGAAAAAACCTGGTGCTGACCCAACTGACCTTAACCTTTACCGGCCAATCTCCAACCTCCCCTTCATCTCCAAAACACTTGAAAAGGGTGGTTGCTGCACAACTACAGTCTGGCCTTGACACAAACAACCTCTGTGAACCTTTTCAACCCAGTTTCCATCCAAAACACAGCACTGGAACAGCCCTTATCAAAATCACCAACAACCTCCTCCATGCAGGTGACTCCAGACTTCTTACCATTCTCATCCTCCTCGACCTCAGCGCAGCATTTGACATCATCTCCTACACAATACTCCTGGACCTCCTGGCACACAAAGCTCTTGAGCTCCACTCAACCTCTGGCAGACCGCTAACTATCCCCACACCACACCTCAGTTCCATGGGTGCCAAGCATTCAGCTGCTCAGCACCCAGACTATGGAACTCCCTCCCCCCACACATAAACCAGTCAGACTCCTTCTCAACCTTCAAAAACAAAATATAAAACCCACCTGTTCAAACTGGCATACTCACTCTAATTGGTCCCTGCGTACTACACTTGTCTTTTGTTTCTAGGTTTTAATAGTCTGCAATGTTGTTATTTTATGCTTTTATCCTATGTAAGGTGACCTTGGGTGACTTGATAGGCCTCATCAAACAGATAAAAATGTATTATTATTAACCAGTTACTGTAACTAGTTACTGTAACCAGTTACTGGGGTAGAAAAACAGAAACCTGAAGAAGATCCACTCTACACTTGGTTTGTGTTCACACGGACCAAACGAGGAGGACTATCAGACCAAACTAGGAGGACAATCAGACCAAACAAGGAGGAATGTCCTTCATACATCTGTTAGTAGGTGTATAAAGTAGTTTTAGTTTAAAATTAAACCAGTATTTCCAGTAGACCCTCCAATCTACTCATTGGTGCAACGCTCTAGGGTTGGTTTGTGTGTGTGAAGAAGGTGACGATTTTTCAACAAATCAACGAATCTCCTGCTTATTTTCATTTTCCACCTCAATGAATCATATTCATTCTCTCCTCAACGCTGTGTGTGTGTGTGTGTGTGTGTGTGTGTGTGTGTGTGTGTGTGTGTGTGTGTGTGTGCGTGTGTGTGTGCGTGTGTGATCGCAAAGTGTCATCAATTTCTCTGAGACTTTGAATAATTAGTCCGTGCATTCATTCCCTGTCTATGTGGAGCCTCTAATCCTCTGGAATTGAGTAAAGTAAACTATTGCATTGGAGGCCCCGTGGTGACCCCCCCCTCCCCCTCAAAGACTGTTTAACCTTTCATTGGCAGCCTTTTCATCGTCCACCCACAGACATATCTCCTCTATCACTAACCAGGTCCTCTCCTCCACCCTCACATTCATACGTCCATAATCTCAGTGTCAGTCAGAACAAAACAGATTAAAAACGTCTCCGTCCTCGCTGCTGCTGCTCGCCTGGAAAGGTTTTTGTTGTGATTTTTTATGAAATGAGATGACTTGTTGTATCTAATATTTGGTAAAGTTAAATTAAAAGTTGCTGTTTTTAGTCTCCGCCCCCTCAGGACATAGAGTGGAAGTAAATGTAAATGACTGTGGTACAAACAAGGATTCAAGGATGCTTTAATTTCCATCCCTGACTCATGGAAGAGGACAGAAATTAAGTGAAGCCCTGAAGAAAAATCAAGTATATGTAACATTTCACGGCAACAAAAAAGTGAAGAGTGCAAACGTGCAGGGGGCGGGGCTACAGAGTCCAACAGACTAACAACTTCTGGAAAGAAACTGGTTCTCATTCTGCTTTTGATGCTCCGCAGTAAGGGTGTAAGAAAAACTTGATTCAGCGATAAATCGTCATATTCCACTACGCCATCATCGTATCAATCCAAAAATGTACAAATCTTTTTTTTTAATCATGTTTTTTTTAACTAAAAAACCATTTAATTATGTTAACATTAGCATAGCACGTAAACTCCCAGTCACTAGATGTCAGTGAACGCACCATCAGACCTCAATGACTTTTAGCTGGAAGTTGATTGCACTTTGTTTTTAACACTTTTATAGATGTATGTGATTACTTTTTATTAAATAATTTAAGAACTTAACAGAATCACAATCTGTTGTAGAAGCAAAAGTTAAACTTTTTTGGAAAAATGTAATTTGACAGTTTGATAAACATACTACTTTTAGTTTTTTTTGTGCTTGGATTACAGTTAGTTACCATATACTTATTCTCACAAGTATAAAAAAAAAAAAATGAAATAAATTGTATTCAATACTATTTTGTTGGAAATGATATTGTGATATATTGCAATATATATATTAAATTGTTTAGTATCGGGATATATCGCATGGTGACATGCAAATCGTGAATCGTGTCGTCACATTCTTGGCGATGCACACCCCTAATCTGCAGCATCTTCCTGAAGGAGGGGCTTAAACAGTCTATGCAGGGTGGGTGGAGTCATTTAAGATGCAGGAAGTCTTCTCACTACATCTGAAGCACTCGATGTCATTTTAACTCTCTCCACCACACATCTGTAGACTTTATTTTTAGTAAATTAATGGTTTTAAACTCTACTCAATAATCTCTATGTACCTATCTATTGTAATGCTGCAGGTTTATTATTTTTGTATTATTGTTGTAACTGTAAGAACACAAAATTAATTATTTATGCAAAGTAAGACTAAAGCAGAGTCAAATGAAGTATTTTGTTCCAGAATTCTGAATCTGAATACTTGTTTGGACCAGTACTGAAATGACCAGGTAGATCTACTGTATATCACTGGACAAGTTCAGATCCCATTGACTTTTTTAAATATGTCAGTGTCTATAAACACAGTGTATTGTTAGCTACTGGCTACACATTTTAAACAGAATGAAGCAATGCAGAGAAATGCAAAAAATACATGAAATAATTCAGAGGTTTCTGTTTTTAAAGAAGCTGTGGCGTTGAAATCTCTATAGGAGCCAAACTGATGTTTTCTCAGTCATAGAAACAATTCTAGGCTAAACTAAGATGAACATCAAAATAAAATAAATAAAGAACTCCTGAAGCATAAACATTGGCTCAGCTGCCACTTTATAATCACACAACACACGCTGCGTTAAAATCATGACACAAAAAGAATTCTGTAAGTGGGAGGGAGGTGTTCAACTTATTATCATTCATGTCAGCATGTAGAATAATGACCAATTCAAGGTATAGTTATAGGTGCATGAACATAGATAACACATTCATAATGAAATAACATCCCCAAGTTCCCTGTTTGGCCCTTCACGAATAAAGAATATTAGTATAAAATAATAAAAATAGAAAAACACCAGTAAAACAAATATAATCTATACAGTAATAACAGAAATATACCATATTTATGAAAAAATACATAAAACAACTACATAAATCTGAGCATTAATACAAACAAAACAAAAAACAAAACATTTTCCTCTCATTTTAATGTGTTTTTGTTAATGTTTTGAGCATTTTTGGAGCCATTTTGTGTATTTTTGTTGTCATTTTAAATATTTTTTTGTTAGTTTTGTGTGTTTACTTTTTGGGCCACATGTGTTTCTGTCTATATTAACACATCAAATGCACATATTTATTAGTGAAAGCCAAATAAAGTACTAACACACTGACTGATTGAGAATAGCTTCTCACCAACCTTCAACAGTGAAATTATTAAACTTTCCATGATCTTTTTTTAATGAAGTAATAAGTGAAACATCGGTTTTATAAGTCCTTTCTACCCAACGTGTCCATTAATATATTATCCTACACTGTCCAGACTTAAAGGTGAATGGAAAACTATAATTAAGGATCATCATCTGAGGAGGAATTCCCTCTCCTTCTCCTCACTGTAGCTGTGTCTAATGATCCGTTCAGAGGACAAAGTGATAGTCAGAGTAACTCATGGGACAAACACATTGTTTCATATTTTACAATCACACCCAGAGGAAGAAATGTTCAGCAAGGAGAGGAAAAAACTGGAAATGAACAAAAAGAGTGACATTTTAATCAAACACGTGATGAACACATTCCATGTCTTTAAAGGTCAAATCATCTAATGTCCTTTTTAACTGTGACTCACGTCTGATTTCTAATGTAAAACCATTCATTAACTAGTAATTATTCATTCATTTATTTACTGCATAAGAAGTAAAAATAAAACAAAAATTCATAAAACTGAAATATACAATATATGACATTATGAAAGCAATAAGTGACAGAAATCAGTCCCTGCAGGATATTTACTGAAATAATCCTCAAATTGTGAACAATTGTTGTGTAATTTAGAAACATTTAGTAAGGTAGGGTGTAACAATAATCTAGTCTAGATGTAAATGATGTTAAACTGTTGGAAAAAACTCAAAATTCTTGGAAAATACTTAAATTTTCCTCATATTATTACTCAATATTTCCCTTATTAAATAAAAAATGGTCAGACCCTATGGGTACTGATATCTGTCACTTATTGCTCATTACATATTTTGTATTTTATGTATACATATAAGTGAAATTTATAGGACACAATAATGTTGAAATTACTCGTTTTCCTACGTATTTGGCCCCTGAACTAAAATGAGTTTGACGCTGTGTAATATTAGCAGTGCTGGGATTAATGGGAGTACAAGTGCCTTCATGTTGAAATAAAAGCATTAAATTCCATCAGTGATGATGAATAAAATAAACAGCTTGTTGCTGAGCTCCTGATGATTTACCATCAGGACCCTACACCCCCCTACCCCCTCCCCTCCAGGAGGAGCAGACTGCTTCCTGCACACATTCACTTCCACTGAAATGTGTTCAGACCTAAATGAGAGTAAACACGGCTGTGTATAATAGAGTGTAGTAGGGCTGAGTCACAGTGAGCAGACGCTCAGCACCTGGTTGTGTTTACAGAAAACATCTGAAATGTGGTGTGCTGTGGTAAACAGGAGAACATGCACCTCGCTGACCCTCCGTTAAACTGTTGGTGAGCATCATTTACTCTATGTATCATCAGCCCAGACACCAGACTGTCAGCTGACCACAATAATCACTTTAATAAATGTTTGTTTACCATTTAATATTTATATTTTATTTATTCCATTTTTCTACTGTGATACTAAAGTATGAGTCTTTTGGCCAGTTCTGAACACACAACCAGACACTGGTGTGGAAATAAGAAGCGAACATTGCAACGTAGAGAGTTTAGAACCAATGGGAGATGTTTGGTCTGATGATCAGTTATTTTGGATCAGGCAGGATTTTTCTCTGGGTTTTTTTTTCCTCACCACAAACAAGCAACTCATTTATTTATTTTTATTTATTTCATTTGATTTTATGTATTTTGTGACCTCATCTTCTACACTCCATGTAGTGCAATTTTTAACAACAGCAATACATGTTTTATTATTTGCAATTAACTAAACAAATTTATTTTATTGCATAATTATGACCATTCCCCAAAGAACGGTAATAAACACTTTATTAAAGGGAGGATATAAAAAGAGAGGGCAGTGTTACACCTGGGTTAGGGGGAAGGGAACAGGGAAGAGGGAGTCAGGGTAGAGCAATGGAAGGAGTGGTGAAATGACAAATTGTTACAATTTATTAGAGACAAGACAAGAAAATATTTATTTTTACACAGGAAAAAAAACATGTTGTAGTAACTCTTTCAAGCAGTTTAAAGCTAAATAAAACTTTAAAGTTTGACGTCACAGATTTAAAACAAATTCTGATCAATAACTACATAATCACCACATATAGAAACTGTTATTAAGTCAGTGATTCTCAACATGTGGCTCTTTATCACTTCCTTTGTCCCATTTTGTCCCTTTTCAAAAAGTTTTAACTTTTTTTTTACGATTTTAGCTCCTTTTGCCAATAAGTACCTAATTTTTCCAATTTTTTGTCCATTTCTTGACACTTTCATGCTGTTTGTCCTTTCTTTCACCATTTTTGTTACTTTTCACTTGTTTCCTTTTTCCCCACATTTTATTCCACATTTTTGCCAATTTAAACTACTTTTTGCCATTATATATTACCTGTTTACTTGTTTTTTTCCCCAATGATTTGCCACTCTTAACTGCTTTTTGCCCATTTTGGTTGCTTTTCACTCTGTTCTTGTCACAGTTTTGCCACCTGTTATTCAATTTGTCTGACTCGCATTTGAGGGAATTTAGAAAAGGTAGAAACTGGCCCACATAAAACATCTGACGGGTCATATTAAAACCAACGGGCCACCTGGGTCACTAGTCCACCAGGACAACGCCGGTATGCCAGATGGCCAGTCCACCTCTGTCTGCACTAGAGCATCAGTTACAATAAGAATACAAATGTCCTCCTTTTTGAAATGCATTTCCATGTGTTTGAGCAGGTTTCAAACTGGTTTTAATTCAGGAGCAAAACACAGACCAGTTTGATTTAAAATGGATAATTACATCTTACTTCCACGTACTGTATATTAATAATATATACAGTAAAGTATGTAAGTCCCTGACAGTTTTCAATAAGTGACAGATATCGTCCACGCAGGAGCTTTAATCCAAATTTCCTTTATTTTGTGACCAATTATTTATTGAATTTGTGAAAACTTTGAGGAGAATCACAGGATTTTGTTTCTTCTCCACCTCTGCTGCTGCTGCTCTGCTGCTCTGCTGCTGCTCTCTGCTTCTGCTCTGCTGCTGCTCTGCTGCTGCTGCTCTGCTGCTCTGCTGCTGCTCTGCTGCTGCTGCTGCTACTCTGCTGCTGCTGCTGCTCTGCTGCTGCTCTGCTGCTCTTCTGCTGCTGCTGCTGCTGCTGCTGCTGCTACTGCTGCTCTGCTGCTGCTCTGCTGCTGCTCTGCTGATGCTGTTGCTCTGCTGCTGCTCTGCTGCTGCTGCTCTTCTGCTGCTCTGCTGCTGCTCTGCTGATGCTGCTGCTCTGCTGATGCTGCTGCTCTGCTGCTGCTGCTGTGATGAGGAGGTCAGTGAGGTTGAGTTATTTCCAAAACTGTGACATGGGATCGACCTCAGCCGTTGCTCTGGCCACAGGCAACATTTATGGAATTTACCCCACAGCCACGATGAAAAGCTCGATGAACAGAGGAAACATGGCTAACAACATTATTTACATACTGAGTTTCTACAAATGTGTGTAGTTCATCTTTAATTCAGTTTGTTATCATTGGAAATCAAAGAACAACCTCTTTGATTCCAGAAAAGTCAAACTGGGAGTTGGTTTTGTCTCTGATTCACAGTTCAATCATTTTAGTTTCTGCTGGATTAGAAAAATACAAAATAACTTCACGTCTGAAAGATAAAAATAATTGAATAAGATGACAAATACAGTTAAATAGGGTGACCATAGTTTCATTTCCTAAGAAAACAACACCTGGACCGACCTCGACATTTACTTAAATTACTCAACGTTTTCTTGAAGTTGAATCAACCTTGTAAAGGCAAAATATAGTAGATGAATAAATAATGTATTTCTATCTGAAATCAGTGGATAATCGTTATTATGAATTATATCAATCGTCCTGTAAACCTTATTCAAATCTCTCAATCATTGAAACAATGACAAGCATTTTCTTTGTTTTTTTGCATGTTTAAATTAGGGGCGCACGGTGGATTAGTGGTCTTAGCACGTCTGCCTCACAGCAAGAAGGTTCTGGGTTCAAGCCCTGGATGTTTAGATTACGTAAATGTGGAAAACCCATAAATGTTTTCCAACTATGACATTTTTACGTGATGTTCTTTAGTGAATGTTCCTTCTCGACTCAGACTCATTGATTCATAGGCTGAACGTCTTCAAACTGATGGAGTCACATGATCTAAAGGAGCTGAAATCTTGGACTCACTGAGGGTCGTTTCAAGACAAATGTGTTCAGGTTCAGGAAGCAGCTTATAGTTCACATGGAGAGGAGGAGAAATGAAGCCCAGCAGAGCCGAACATTCGGTCCGACTGGGACAACAGAGCCACATGTGGGGCCTGGGCCAGGGCGGAGCCAAGCATAGCAGCCTGCCCCTCCCTGCTGGTGGTCTACCTCCATCCCCCTGAACTGAGGGAGGGCAGCAGCAGGGTTAATCCCCCCTCGCTGTGTGTGTGTGTGTGTGTGTGTGTGTGTGTGTGTGTGTGTGTGTGTGTGTGTGCGTGTGTGTGTGTGTGTGTGTGTGTGTGTGTGTGTGTGTGTGTGTGTGTGTGTGTGTGTGTGTGTGGTTAAATTGAGAGAAAAGGTCTTATTTGTGCTGAAACAAATTTAAACAAACCTCATGACACTAGTGTTATTATATATTAATATAAATGTGATCATGTGATCACTACACAGCCAATGAGCAGCTCCAGTATCTGCAGCTCCTCTAAGCTTACATATATTTAAGACTATAAATGTATTAGAATAAACATATTATTACTGAAACCACACAAAGTGATGTTTTTTCTTTGTGAATCTTTATTATTTCTGATGATTGTTATAGTGTTAAAACACACAGAGCACAGTATAACTAGTACAATGACAGAGTTTATGGTTCTCAAATGGGGGTCCGTGATGGAACTATACACCCCTGTAGAGAAAGAGACAGTAGGGAATTAACAAAGGAAAGCATTGAAACTGTGGGGTTTAATTTTAGTTAAAAATGATGAAAGGAAATGATAAAAACTATAGAAATAAATCTATTCAGGATGAACAAAATACTGTTTTATTCCACTTATTTACATAACGATATTCTTTTAAATGTGTGTTATCAGTCATACCATCATGAGTTTTTTTTCTTCTTCTTTTTCCATAGAATTCTGAGCAGGTTATCTTTATTTGACATACTGTATATATACTTACTGTATTTGCAGGGTGGCACTTTTTTATATTCCTATTAAGTTTAAAATGGCAAAACTAGAGTTAATGTGTAAAAAGTATCTCTGCAAATAGAAGTAAAATGTTCCACACCCTCTGAAACACACACACACACACACACACAGACACACAGACACAGACACACACACACACACACACACACACACACACACACACACACACACACACACACACACACACACACACACACACACACACACACACAGTCACACACACACACACACACACACACACACACACACACACACACACACACACACACACACACACCACACACACACACACACAGACACAGACACGTACCACACACACCACACACACACAACACACACACACACACACACACACACACACACACACACACACACACACACACATCACACACACACACACACACACACACACACACACCACACACACCACACACACACTCACACACACACACACACACACACACACACACACACACACACACACACACCACACACACACACACACACACACACACACACACACACCACACACACACACACACACACACACACACAGACACAGACACAGACACAGTCACACACACACACACACACACACACACACACACACACACACACACACACACACACACACACACACACACACACACACACACACACACACACACACACCCAGACACAGACACAGTCACACACACACACAACACACACACACACACACACACACACACACACACACACACACACACACACGCACACACACACAGTCACACACACACACACACACACACACACACACACACACACACACAGACACACAGACACACAGACACACACACACACACACACACACACACACACACACACACACACACACACACACACACACACACACACACACACACACACACACAGACACACACACACACACACACACACACACACACACACACACACACACACACACAGGTGCTGCAGTAATGACATGTTTCCACCACATTAGACAAAAGCACAGGTGCAGCTTTGACTTCCTCATGAATGATCGATGGCTCTGTTTAACCTGTTAAACTGTTCATAATGGGTTAGCGGTTAGCGGTTAGCTGTAGCCTGTGCTAGCTACACAATGTGTACGTCAGGTGCTTCTTTGTATCAGATGTTATATAACGGGGGGGTGCTGTTTGATCTCCAGTAAGCCACAGATTGAATGAATACAAGTAGTTTCAACATTATTGTGCTAAAGTTACTTCTACGTATACATAAAATACAACATATGTAATACCCAATAATATCCTAGCAATAAGTGAAACAAATCAGTCCTGACATGATCTTTACTTTATATTTCCTAGATTTTGTGACCAATTTTTTATTTAACTACAAAAAATATTATGTAATAACTCAAGAAAAATTGAGGGATTTTGTCTAAATGTTGAGTTTTATCCGCAGTTTAACATTAAAAATGACTAAAATCATGTGATAAAAGCACGAGGAGTTTTGAGTTTCACTTACACAATGATTCATGTTTTCTCTGTAATGTTTACTTCATCTTGCAGGCCGAATTGGTTGTTCCAATGGGCCGGATTTGGCCCCCGGGCCATGAGTTTGACACATTGAGTGTTTTCAGTTTGGTTACAACGGGAACTTTACCTGCACAACACGAGCAAAATGTGACAATAATCAGCTTCCCATTTTGAAACTTAAAACTCCACACACACACACACAGGGCGTGTGTGTGTGTGTGTGTGTGTGTGTTGCATTGTGATGAATAGAAAAAGGAGAGTGAGGTATGAGTTACAGCAGCACTAATAGTTCCACGCCCAGCGATCCTTTTACTGTTTCTCACACACTCCCTAAAGTGCTAATGCTGATGCTCACGTATCACAGCCTTTTAACCTTTGCTTGTTCACATTCTGAGAACACGCCTTTTTTTACATGGCTAACCATCACATTTATTTTAAAATGACATGTTTGAAGCAAACACACCAGTGTTTTACTCATAACCATAATATCTGAGACCAAGACTTTTTAGAATCGAGGCCAAAACCATAAAAATCTATTTTCTCTGTTTAATTTTCTTTTTTTAATAAATATATTTGAAAGACAAAAGTAAGTGCCACTTTTTGTCTGTATTTAAAGCCATTTATAATTCCAGAGGTGTTTTAAATATGATAAAATCAGATATAATATATAATATTCAGGTGAATAAGGCTAAAGTCAGTATTCAGACTGATTGTGACTAGAAATGAGAAGTTTTCATTATTCTGACACATGACACTGGGAAAGATTTACATGTTAATGCCCTGAATTTAGAAGTCAAATAAAAACATACATTTATTAAGAACTTATAATTTTACTATAACTTGTTATTAATAATAATAATAATAATAATAATAATAATAATAATAATAATAATAATAATAATAATAATAATAATAATAATAATAATAATAAACTTATAATAACTTAATATATGACAACTACTATAAGGAGTGTGTGTGTGTGTGTGTGTGTGTCTCCGCTCCTCTTTCTTCTTTTCTGATTTTATCTTCTTTTTCATGCTAAATGTGACATGTCATGTGACAGTTTTAACAGTTATAATTATTTGACTGAAGGCAGAAGTCATTCTGTGTGATATGTATTTATATTTACACACACTTTATAGTCAAATATCTCAGGAATCATTTAATCTGTTAAATATTTGTTCATACAAATGTTCAGACTTTTTCCCACAGTTTGAATGAACGCTTCCTTTGTTTATTAAAATAACATTTGATCCTGATCTTTAGTTTTTATGATAACTGCAGAAATGACTCAATGAGACATAAAATATCAAAACCACTAAACATTATGATATAATATGATGTTTAATGTTCAATAAAATGTGTTCAGGAAAAAAAAGGACTTATAGCTTCAGGTAGATCAGAGTGACCATACCTGCCTGTGATTGGTTGATCTGGTTAGATCTGTGAAGATCAGCAGGTCTGGTCCTGGTCAGTAGATGATGGAGACCACTGAGAATTCCAGGGGCCACAGTGGGGGACAGTCACTGCTGTATCTGTCATTGTGTCCTTGGGCAAGGCACTTCACCCACATTGTTTAGTATGAATGTAGTGTGTGATTGAGTGGTGGTGGTGGTGGGAGGGGCCTATGGTTCACTGTGGTAACCTCGCTTCTGTCAGTCTGAACTAGGGCAGCTGTGGCTACAATAGTAGCTTACCACCACTAAGTGTGGAGTGAAAGAATAATCCAATAATTCTGTAAAGTGACTTTGAGTGTCTATGATAAAGAGCTATATACAATCTAATGCATTATTATTATCACTATCTATCTATCTATCATCTATCTATCTATCTATCTATCTATCTATCTATCTATCTATCTATCTATCTATCTATCTATCTATCTATCTATCTATCTATCTATCTATCTATCTATCTATCTATCTATCTATCTATCTTCTATCTATCATCTATCTATCTATCTAGCTATCTATCTATCATCTATCTATCTATCTATCTATCTATCTATCTATCTATCTATCTATCTATCTATCTATCATCTATCTATCTATCTATCTATCTACTAATCTATCTATCTATCTATCTATCTATCTATCTATCTATCTATCTATCTATCTACTATCTATCTATCTATCTATCTATCTATCTATCTATCTATCTATCTATCTATCTATCTATCTATCTATCATCTATCTATCTATCTATCTATCTATCTATCTATCTATCTATCTATCTATCTATCTATCTATCTATCTATCTGTCTGTCTGTCTGTCTGTCTGTCTGTCTGTCTTTCTTTCTGTCTGTCTGTCTGTCTGTCTATCTCTCTCTCTCTCTCTCTCTCTATCTATCTATCTATCTATCTATCTATATATCTATCTATCTGTCTGTCTGTCTGTCTGTCTGTCTGTCTGTCTGTCTGTCTGTCTATCTCTCTATCTATCTATCTATCTATCTATCTATCTATCTATCTATCTATATTATTAGTCGTAGTAGTATTACTGTTTGTGAAGGAATAAACAGTATCTTATCTTATAGATAAGTTTAAAGGGAACCTACAAATGTGGCCTAAATTATTATTAGATATATTCATAACAAAACACATTATTATTCACTATATATTCATTTTATTACCTTTTAAAAATGGGACTACTTTACAGTTTTAGAGCCTGTATTCCTCCATTTTGAAATCACGTGATTGATGATGTCACACGGCCCCACTTCCTGTAAACATCTCATTGTTTTCTATTGAAATGAAACATTCAGCCTGATTTTTAGATCATTTAACAGTTTTTTAGTTTATTTAGTAACTTTTTTTAGATAACTTAGCAGCTTTTTCAGTCAAAATAACTTGTGCTTGTTTTTGTTTGATCTAAATAATCAGCAAAATGTAAAGATGTTGATGTGAAGAGTTAACAGATGAAAACAGTTGTGACCGCATGGAGAGACAGATCCAATACAGAGATTTGGTATTAAACAACGAAGCAGAGAAGAAGAGCTCTCCTAAGGGACTATTACTCCCCCTAAAGAGTGAGCTGACATGCTCTGATAGCTGAAGTAAATCATGGACTGTAATGATGTAACTTTTCTGATCTTACATTATATATTTTTGAACGTTTTAGGTGTGAATGATTAAAAAACTTGACTATCTTAAATATGTTATTTATTTAAATAAACCAAAGTGTCTGTGAGGTTCTCAGAGGAGGAACCCAGTAGATCACCATGTTCAGATGAATCCAGATCTTCTCATTAGGAGTGAATGAAAAACCTCATCTGGTTTAAAGCTGCAGTGGTTGACCTGGAGGCAGATTATTATTATTATTATTATTATTATTATTATTATTATTATTATTATTATTATTATTATTATTATTATTATTATTATTATTATTATTATTATTATTATTATCAGATGTCAGGGAGAGAGAAAGAAAAGCAATCTTTTCACGGCCACTTTTAAAGTCATGTCTCTGAAGAATCCATGAGTCTCAAGTGTTGAGATGATGATTTTCCTCCTAATGAGAGTGTTTTAGTGAGTGGAACCACCTGTGACACACACACACACACACACACACACACACACACACACACACACACACACACACACACACACACACACACACACACACACACACACACACACACACACACACACACACACACACTGTTTAAACCCAGTCCAGCTATTGATAGAGCAGTGTGATGATGTGTAGCTGCAGTGATAGTGGCTAATTCTCTATTAATCCTTCCTCTCAGCCTCAGCAGCAGAATTCCTCTGAGATGTTGAGGATTAACATGTGAAAAGCTTTGTCCTGATTCCATCAAACCCTCTGACCACCAACACACTCACTGATATCACACACTGAGGCAAGACATGACAAATCAAAGCCCTTTAATACTGTTTTATTCACACAATATCACACAATATCTATAATATACGTAGGACGTAAATCTTCTCCCAAAAAATATTCAGAAACTATTTATTGAAAAGGCTGAGACTTATAACTTATGACACAAAATTAACTTTTGATCACTACATGCACGGACAACAAAAAAAATTAGCTTTTGTGTGAAAATAAAAAAAAATGTCTGCATCTTCTAGAAACATAACTGTTAAGGGTATATAAACAATATAAACAGGTGTGTATATACTTATGTATGTGTATGTTAAGATAAATTAATGTATATTGGATTACATGAATTGTGTATATATATATATGCTCAAAATCACTCGTAGCACACACAATATGATGAAAAAAGTACAGAAACTGAGAGAAAAACACACAAAATGACAACAAAAGTCACAAAATGACAGGAAAATATACAAAACAACAATAATAATGCTCAAAAACACATAACAAAGAAAATATACACAAAAACAATCAAAAAACACAAGACAACAACTATAATTTGGAGGAAAAAAATATGCAAAATGACAACAAAAACACTTGTCTTTGTTGTTTCCTGTGTTAACGCTCTGATTGATCTTTATACTATAACGCTGGTATGAATGTTGATCATGTGACCCTCAGATCAGACAAACACATTTTTGTGGCCTCGCCCCCAGTGATAACTGTTGCTAATTATGTGTAATATTACACATAAATAATTATGTGTAATTTTACACATTAATAATTAAGTATAATATTACACATAATTAGTTGCGTGACAAAATGAAATGTAGGGTTCATGTATCAGTGAAAAACAGGACAAACACAGGACGATAACCTTCATCTCTGAGGGGGTTGAACTCATGTCTGGACTTGTTGTGCACAAACACACACACATGCCAAAAGAAACACACACACATCAAAGCAAACAAGTGATGACGTTTGTGTGTGACGGAGGAGGAGGAGGAGGAGGAGGAGGAGGAAAAGGAGGAGGAGGAGGAGGAGGAAAAGGAGGAGGAGGAGGAGGAGGAGGAAAAGGAGGAGGAGGAGGAGGAGGAAAAGGAGGAGGAGGAGGAGGAGGAAGAGGAGGAGGAGGAGGAGGAAGAGGAGGAGGAGGAGGAGGAGGAAAAGGAAAAGGAGGAGGAGGAGGAGGAGGAAAAGGAGGAGGAGGAGGAGGAGAGGAGGAGGAAAAGGAGGAGGAGGAGGAAAGGAGGAGGAGGAGGAGGAAGAGGAGGAGGAAAGGAGGAGGAGGAGGAGGAGGAAAGGAGGAGGAGGAAAAGGAGGAGGAGGAGGAGGAGGAAGAGGAGGAGGAGGAGGAGGAGGAGGAGGAGAAGGAGGAGGAAAAGGAGGAGGAGGAGGAGGAGGAAAAGGAGGAGGAGGAGGAGGAAGAGGAGGAGGAGGAGGAGGAGGAGGAGGAGGAGAAGGAGGAGGAGGAGGAGGAGGAGGAGAAGGAGGAGGAAAAGGAGGAGGAGGAGGAGGAGGAAAAGGAGGAGGAGGAGGAGGAGGAGGAGGAAAAGGAGGAGGAGGAGGAGGAGTGTGTGTGTGTGTGTGTGTGTGTGTGTGTGTGTGTGTGTGTGTGTGTGTGTGTGTGTGTGTGTGTGTGTGTGTGTGTGTGTGTGTGTGTGTGTGTGTGCGTGAGATGTGACGACGTGTGCAGAAACCTAGCATTAGAGTCACATATCAGACCCAAATTAGTTCTTACTTTTTCTCGTGCTAAAATCCAACAAATTCAGTGAAGCGATGCATGAGTCCATGTGACTGCAGGATAAACACTTTTTATTACTTTGGAGAGAAAGAATAATACAACATTAAGTGCTGTATAAATCCAGTGCATTATTATTAATTTTAGACGTGTATTTCATACACAAGACAATAAGAACATTAAAATCAGCAGTAAAAGACATTAAATCAACAATAATATGATAATAAATCTCCCTCTCAGTCGTAGAGGAAAGACTTTAAAATGTTCCGTGTGATGCTGACTTCAGCTCTACCGCAGTGTGTTCCACTTCTTCTTTGCAGCATAACAACTAAAACATTTAAACAACAATTAAAAACTTACCATTATGCTCTCTGACATTTACCACCTTTATATTTATTGACCTTTAAAAATTGGTGAATGATTTCAAATAAACTCAGTTGCTGAATCAGCATTTTTGATATGATCTTTTTTAATGTTTGTTTTCTGTTTCTCTGGTTTACCAATAAAACCATTTATAATTAAGTTTAGATGTGAGTTTGTGATTCATTAACAACTCACAACTTTACGATGGTTGAAGGAAATAAAACATGTGGATCCTAAAAAACTACGATGCTAAATATGTAAATAAGTGTTTGCTGTAAAAAGTAGCTGCTAAGTTTGAGTCAATGTTTCTGCTAAAAAATGGGATGGGATGGGGTTAAAACAGGGCAATATTTACTATATATACAGTATATTACTCACCCCAAACTACAAACCACAAGGAGAAGAACAACAGTTCGGAGTATGTTTGAATTCTTACAGAGGAGGATTAGGGTCAGTGAAGAAGTCAGAATTATGAAAAAAGTCAGAATTTAAAAAAAAGAAAAAAAGTAAGAATTCAAAGAAAAAAACTAATAATTATGATGTTAAAGTCATTATTTGGAGTTTAAAGCATTGATTCTAAGAAAAAAAAAGTCTGAGGATAAACAGTCAGAATTCGTAATTTAAGGTTGTAATTCTGACTTTAAATTAATAATTCTGAGATTAAAGTCACAATTCTAAGAAAAAAAGCAATAATTTTGAGATTAAAGATACATTTTGAGTTAAAAGTCATAATTCTCAAGAAAAAAGTCTGATTTCTGTGACTAAAGTCATAATTAAGACTTTTTTTCTCAGAATACTATTAATAATAATAATGTAAAAATAGACCTTGTTTTTGTTTTTTAGTTTTTTAGTGGCCCTAATCCTCTTCTGTAGATTTTTTTATCTAAAATATTGATTTATTTATGTTTTGAATTTTTTTCTCATGCTAATATTTTAGTCATTTTTAAATATAATTTTTTCACTGTCTAAATGGAATAAGTGTACTTTTGATTTTAATAACAATGGTTTGAAACCTGCCTTTAAACGCTAACAGCTGCTGTTTTGCAGACGACTAGATTAGTGAAGCTACAGGATGGTCTCTTATTAAATAGTCAAATCAACATTTATTTATTTTATTTTCCTAAATTCTGCTTGTTGCTCATAATTGTCTGGCCCCCACCGTTGCTGTGCAGCAGCTAGAAATGATTTCATTTCCATTCCATTTTAAACATAATGTTAAACAACATTCATGACAAATGCATTCTCACATCTAATCCATGTGTTTGAAGGAAAATGATGTATTACAGGAGGTCGAGTCCAAAACCACAGAAAGTCTCTCAGAGTCAGTTCTGCACGTGTTACAGACCGCTGCTTTATTACCACACGTTTATTCATGCTAGGACGTGGTCTGGAGGGGAAATGTAAGCTCTGTATGCTCTGGTAATTGATTCTTACTGCACTAACACACACACACACACACACACACACACACACACACACACACACGTTAATATGTAGTTTATTCTAAAAACGTCACATTCAGGGGTGGGCCGTTAATCCAAAGTGGTCAAACTTTTTTTTTATGATTATTTTGACCCATCAGACGGTTTATGTGTGGCAGTGCAACTTTCTTCATTTCCTAATTTCCCTCCAATGCATGTCACAAACATTGAAAAACAGGTGACAAAAATGTAGCTCGTAAAGAGTGAAAAGTGGCTAAATTGGGCAAAAAAACAGCCATTGACCAAATAATTGAGCAAAAAACGAGGAAACAGAAGAGGATCTGTAATGGCAAAGGGAAGCTTAAATGGGCAAAATGTGGCAAACAAAATGTAGTGAAAAAATTAAACAAGTGGTGTTTATTGGACAAAATAGTATTTTTTGATGAAAAGTTGCAAAAAAAAGGTTAAAGAAAGAACAAAAATTGGATAAAATTGTCAAAGACAATGAAAAAAGACCAAAAAACAAATGATAATTATTGGCGAAAGGAGCTAAAATCTGAAAAAATGTTTCAAACCTTTTTGAAAAGAAACAAATTTAAGAAAAAGGAAGTTGCAAAATAGCCAAAAGGAAATAAAATAAAATTAAAATTAAAAAAGTTTTATTTTTAAGGTTTCCTGGGAGAATAATACTTCATATATAAGTAGCCACATGTTAAGAATCACTGACTTAATAATGAATTCTATGTGGGGTCCTCTGAAACTGAAAACGCCAGGGCTGAGTTTTTGTCACATGACCAGTGTTGTGTGTGTCTGTAATCACTACTGGATTCTTAGCGGGAGGTGAACAATTTGTGTGGAGGAAGCACAATTACTCCACAGGGAACTCTGGAAACCATTATTCCACCGTCCAAACGTCCCTGAAACAACTCACCATCAACACACACACACACACACACACACACACACACACACACACACACACACACACACACACACACACACACACACACACACACACACACTGCTCTTGGAAATGCGTAAAAACTAAATAGTTAAATAAAAATTGGTAATAAAAACACCTGAATTTCTTAAAAAAAGAAAAAGAAAAAAAAGAAAAGTTTTTATTCTTCAAAAAGAAGATTTTCAGACATTTCCATATTGAAATGTATGGTTAACTCTACCCATGGGGTGATTGAGAATGACTATAACTAGGATAACAAAACATAACTCAGCCAAAAGCAAAGAAAATAAGAGAAAAATACACAAAGAAAAATACACTGAAGTACCACAAAAATGCACATGTACAGACAAATACACACAAGGACAGAAAAATTACACAAACTGACTCCAGAAACGCACACAATAACAGCAAAATACAAAAAAAATATGGATCAGTAATAAAAATACACAAAATATCTCATTTGATCCATAAAACGCACGTAGACATACAGTATTTCATTCACACATTTCACAGATTTTCAGAGACCCTCCATTGGTCTACTGACTACACTTCCTGTTAACTTCAAAATAAGAGCGCTATTAACAAAAGAGTTAAAAAAAAAAAAAAAAAAAAAAAACTAATGGAAAACAAGAAGAGATGCTTTTATTTTGAAAAGAGGATGTACATGATCATTAGAGGGAAACGCACTGGAATGAGGGCGCAACGGGAAGCACAGCGTCGGCGCACACATGATTTCCTGGGTTTTGTACCCGTTATTAGCGCATGGAGTGACGTTTGCACGTTTTAATCAATCAATCAATCAATCTTTATTTGTATAGCGCCAAATCATAACCAATGGTATCTCAAGGCACTTTACAGTAGAGCAGTCTTAAGGACGGACTCTTCATTTTATGGATACACACATATGCATATATACGTATATACACATACATATGAATCCCACACCCAACATGAATTTAATACCATTAAACTTTTAGTGAATCCGCCCCTCAGTGTTTTCCATAAATGATCTACATCCAAAATGTTATAAAAAAAAAATATTGTTTGTAAAAAAAAAAAAAACGATGTGAGCACGTCTGTGGTGTGTGATGTCACTAATGTGTGTCAGAGACAAGTGTCAAGGTTCATTAAAATGTTCTTTGAGAAGCGGTGTTCATGTGGGCGGAGCCAAGTAGAAACCCAGGGTTTCTTGGACAAAACCTGTCAGCGAGCAGGTTCAGTTTACTGAGAATGTTACCATGGTAACAGACTCAGAGTTTGAACATAACCCTTTTTCTAGAATGCCCCTCTAGGCTCTAGTGTCTCTAACAAACTGCAGCTTCTTCATCCCAGAGAACACGTGTTAGTGGTTTGGAGTGTTTGGATGGTTTCAGTCCCTCAACCCACAGCCTCTGCTCAGGGATGTGAACATGTTTATTGGATTAACTCCCTTCATGGACCTAACGAGCTGTTACACAGGCCTGACACACACCATTACCCGTCATTTACACCTCATGGCCACAGACGACGCCGAGTGTGCACAAATGTAACGTATGAATGTATGTGCAGAGGAGACAATAGAGGAAGAAACGAGGCTGTTGAACCGTGTGGGTGGGCACGGTGAGGTAAGAATCAGACTTTATTGGATAATTAAGAGCGTCATTACTGCACGGCTGCTCTCAGACAAAGAGAGACACTCTGACTTCCTGTTTGCTTCCTGGAATCCACTTTAAAAAATAAAAGCTTTGTATGAGCAGCTCATAAAACTGCTCTTATACCTGATGAATGCACACTAACATATTGTATTTGAACAACATCCAGGAAAGACAATGTTTTACAGCTATTAGCAAAATGTGTGAAGCGTTGATGCTACCCTAGACCCCCCACCCCACAAAATTATAATAACATAATTATAGATCAATTTCAATAGAAAAAAGCTATATTTTTGTAAAGTTTGAATAGGCATAAGTTTATGATTCAGGAGAAAGAATGGATTATTTAATCTGAGTCTTAATGAAGTTTATGGATTTAAACTGTGACATTTAAGCAAACTGCTGATCATCAAACTTTTACACAGTTTTGGTTCTGCCATGAAATGGAAATGATAAAGTTTAACAAATATTAATTTCAAAATATTGTCATTGATTGTATTTACATGTTTAATATAAATTTCAATCTAACTCAGTTTTCAAATGTCACTGCTTCAATATTATTATTGTATTTTGATAATATACACATATTTATTAATAATAATAATAATAATAATAATAATAATAATAATAATAATAATAATAATAATAATAATAATAATAATAATAATAATAATAATACTTTAGTTTAAGCAACACATATAAGAACAATATAAGGTTAAGTAACTTCTAATTTCTATTTCCTAACCCCTTTTAATCTCTGGCTGAGACTCTATATCTTTTATTTTCTATTGTAGAGCTGCTTTTGGAAAACACTTTAAATTGTAAGTTTTAACAAGTTCTCTATAAATCAAGTTTCTTATTATTATTGTTATCCTGTTTTATTGTTATTGTGTTTTCTTCCGTCACAGATTTCATACGTTTCACCTCCTTCAGCATTTGTATGATTTTGACAATGAAGATATCAAAACGTGTCAAAAATACAGAATTCAACACTGGGCTGTTTGTACTTTTGTGTTTTGTAACTTTTGTCAAAAAAAAAAAAAAAAAAAAAAAATAAATTTTCTTGTTCAAAATGTTCCCGTTCATTTTTTATTGGGAAATCTGGCTTTTCAACTTGTTTTCTTCCTTCAGCTTTAAACTTCAGCTGTTTGGCCATAATTCAACCAACCATATTCAGGTGTCTCTTGTCTTTCAACTGGTATCTTCAGCTTTTCTCTATCGTCAACAGTTTTTGACCTAAAGCCCTTTAACTGCAGTGACTCTTCAGATCTGATCTCATTTTAAGAATGGATGGATCTTCAGCACCTGCTTCCTCACTTGCATCATCTTCAGGAAATGCAAATATTCTAGTTATCATTAGTATGAATATGATTAATACCCTTTACTAGGAGCTTTTCACATGAGTTTCAGGAGGAGAACGTGTCTTAATGAAGGAGATAAGGTCTACTCAGCTGGCTCTAGTTAGAGCGTCAGAGAAAGTTATAACTGAGACTCAACACAAAGCAGGTCCTGCTCAACGCTAACCACCACCTTTACGTTAAAGACGGGCCGTGGCGTCGTAGCCATGAACCGTGGGCCCTCGCAGACCAAACACAGATCAGTTGGAGAGGCCGTGCCTGGGCTTTGTCAGAGCGGAGGGCCGCCCACTGTATGATATAAAAATAAATGAGTGCAGTGGAACAAAGAGTGAAGCCAGACGAGCTTCTTAAAGCTCAGTAAGCAATGAAAGGCTTTCCCTTTGCTCCAGGAAAACCACTATATTTAGAGCAGGAGGAGGAAAATGTGAAAAATGAGGCTGGAATGACTCTGAGGAGCACATGGTCTGAATACATGTTAAAGGTTTGCTTTGAATAAGAGAAGTCACTAACAAACGTCACATGACATTAGCTTTTAGTGGAATAAATGCTGCACATGTTTCAGCATCTACAGTTTCTACTTTATTACCTTCTTATTCATTAGAATGAATTCTGGATTCTATGGTAAGATATCTGATAGCATTAGGTTCTTTAGGGCTGGGGTTCTCAACTTTGGGGTCAGGACCACATTTGGGGTTGTAAGACACAGGGAGGTGGTCACCAGATGCCTTCAACAAACTAAGAATATTATTTGAACAATTTGAGCCGATTTACGTTAGTATGAGTAGTACGTTAGAATGAGTAGTATGTTAGTATGAGTAGTACGTTAGTATGAGTAGTATGTTAGTATGAGTAGTACGTTAGTATGAGTAGTACGTTAGAATGAGTAGTATGTTAGTATGAGTAGTACGTTAGTATGAGTAGTACGTTAGTATGAGTAATACGTTAATATGAGTAGTACATTAATATGAGTAGTACGTTAGAATGAGTAGTATGTTAGTATGAGTAGTACGTTAGTATGAGTAGTACGTTAATATGAGTAGTACGTCAATATGAGTAGTACGTTAGTATGAGTAGTACGTTAGAATGAGTAGTATGTTAGTATGAGTAGCACGTTAATATGAGTAGTACATTAATATGAGTAGTACATTAATATGAGTAGTACGTTAGTATGAGTAGTAAGTTAGTATGAGTAGTATGTTAGTATGAGTAGTATGTTAGTATGAGTAGTACGTTAGTATGAGTAGTACGTTAGAATGAGTAGTATGCTAGTATGAGTAGTACGTTAGTATGAGTAGTATGCTAGTATGAGTAGTACGTTAATATGAGGAGTACGTTAATATGAGTAGTATGTTAATATGAGTAGTACATTAATATGAGTAGTACGTTAATATGAGTAGTATGTTAATATGAGTAGTACGTTAGTATGAGTTGTACGTTATTATGAGTTGTATGTTAGTATGAGTAGTACGTTTGAATGAGTAGTATGTTAGTATGAGTACTACGTTAGTATGAGTAGTATGTTAGTATGAGTAGTATGTTAATATGAGTAGTACATTAATATGAGTAGTACGTTAATATGAGTAGAACGTTAGTATGAGTAGTACGTTAGTATGAGTAGTACGTTAATATGAGTAGTACGTTAGTATGAGTAGTATGTTAGTATGAGTAGTACGTTAATATGAGTAGTACGTTAGTATGAGTAGTATGTTGGTATGAGTAGTATGTTAGTATGAGTAGTACGTTAGTATGAGTAGTACGTTCACATGATTAGTACGTTAGTATGAGTAGTACTTTATTATGAGTAGTATGTTAGTATGAGTAGTACGTTAGTATGAGTAGTACGTTAATATGAGTAATACGTGCGTATGAGTAGTATGTTAGTATGAGTAGTACGTTAGTATGAGTAGTACGTTAATATGACTAGTACGTTAGTATGAGTAGTACGTTAGTATGAGTAGTACGTTAGTATGAGTAGTACGTTAGTATGTGTAGTACGTTAGTATGAGTAGTACGTTAATGAGTAGTACGTTAATATGAGTAGTACGTTAGTATGAGTAGTACCTTAATATGAGTAGTACGTGCGTATGAGTAGTATGTTAGTATGAGTAGTACGTTAGTATGAGTAGTACGTTAATATGACTAGTACGTTAGTATGAGTAGTACGTTAGTATGAATAGTACGTTAGTATGAGTAGTACGTTAGTATGTGTAGTACCTTAGTATGTGTAGTACGTTAGTATGAGTAGTACGTTAATGAGTAGTACGTTAATATGAGTAGTACGTTAGTATGAGTAGTACCTTAATGAGTAGTACGTTAATATGAGTAGTAAGTTAATATGAGTAGTACGTTAAAATGAGTAGTACGTTAGTATGGGTAGTATGTTAGTATGAGTAATACTTTAGTATGAGTAATACGTTAGTATGAGTAGTACGTTGACATGAGTAGTACGTTAGTATTAGTAGTACATTAGTATGAGTAGTACGCTAAAATGAGTAGTACGCTAAAATGAGTAGTATGTTTGTATGAGTAGTATGTTAGTATGAGTAATACTTTAGTATGAGTAATACGTTAGTATGAGTAGTACGTTAGTATTAGTAGTATGTTAGTATGAGTAGTATGTTAGTATGAGTAGTATGTTAGTATGAGTAGTACGTTAGTATTGGTAGTATGTTAGTATGAGTAATACTTTAGTATGAGTAGTATGTTAGTATGAGTAGTACGTTAGTATTGGTAGTAGGTTAGTATGAGTAGTATGTTAGTATGAGTAGTACGTTAGTATTAGCTGTACGTTGATATGAGTAGTACGTTAGTATTAGTACGTTAGTATTGGTAGTATGTTAGTATGAGTTATACTTTAGTATGAGTAGTACGTTAATATGAGTAGTATGTTAGTAAAAGTAGTACGTTAAGATAATATTTACTACACAACTATTGACTTTAATATAAACAGCTCCGTTGCTGTTACACATTTGCATTTTTTGTTTGTTTTTTTACGAACACACACAATAATTCCAAAGTACATGTTTTAACTCAATAAATTATATTATTTTTATAAAGTATGTAATCCCAAGCTTTAATCTCATGAATATTATGTCACCTGTTTGATCTTCTTATTACCATCATTAAAATAGTCGTACCGTGTTCTGCTGACACTGTTTATTAGCTTATCCTTTGACCTTGATCCCCCAACACGCCCCCACACGCCCCCCACCCTCTACCAGCTGTTACCTGGCCTTAACGCTGACCTGATGCTGACACACACACACACACACACACACACACACACACACACACACACACACACACACACACACACACACACACACACACACACACACACACACACACACACACACACACACACACACACACACACACACGTCATGTGATGGAGTCTCCTCCAGATGTGATCATTAAACCTGTGCCTCTTCAGAAGTTTATCATCCAACCTCTGGTGGAGTTTATGGTTTTGTTCTGACTGAGATGATCCACGGGGAACGTTTATTTACAGGCTGAATGTGATCTCTGCACAGCTGGAGGGAACACGTGCACATGTGTTTGACATTCAACCATCAAAGAAAGTGAAATCCACCAAATGAAGAGGATCATCATCACAAGCTTCATTTCCACCAAGCATACCACATCACAATAACATCACAACGTGAGCTTCACCTTTAAACTCCAACACGTTAAAGACATTTATCTCAAAATGAAATTATATTGTGTCTAATGCTGCAAAATGAACCATAATCACGTTGTGTGCATGAGGCAGGAAACACACTTTTAAGAACACACAGCCTCCTCTACCTCCTTCGTTTCAGTGTTAACTTTGAACAGAAGATGAAACAAAGATGAATTATTGAACTTGTTCTGGTTGGAGCACCGAGGGAACGCAGCAAGGAACCAACGACGCCTTCAGCAGCAGCAGAAGAAGAAAGAAACGAGCTTTAAACACGGAAGGCTGAAGTGTGATTGGTGCAGAAATCACAGCACAACCCACGAGCTGCTCCTGTATGAAAGGACATAGGCAACAGGTGGCCCGGGGGCCTCATGCAGCCCGCTCTTTAGTAAAGTGTGGTACCCAAAGTAATAAAAGCACAAAATGGCTCAAAAAAAAAACACACACACAAATTGGTGAAAAAATACACAAAACAACATGAATAATACACAAAATGACTCCAAATATATGCAAAATCACAGAGAAATGCACAAAAGGACAAAAAAACACATTTATTCTAAAAACACATGACTACAAATTTTGCACAAATTTAACAGGAAAACATATCATATGATGCCAAAAACAAGAGGGAAAATGCACAAAATGACTCCAAACATATACACATTTCCAGAAAAATGCACAAAAGGAAAAGAAAAATATGTTAATTTACTCCAAAAACTACAGTTATATGTAAGTTAACATCAAAAAACACAAAATGACAAACAAAAATGCACAAAAAAAACAGGGGAAATACACAAAATTACTTTAAAAAACATACAAAAATTTCCCAAAAAGACAACACAAGTTCACAAAGTTTAAATTTTAACAAAAATACAGCCAATGACTGCAAAAATACAGAAAGTTGCACAAAAGGACAACTCTAAAAAACTGACACCAATCACTGACTCGTGTGTTTCCTTTTGCTCGTCATGATTTTATGGTGAAGCTGTTGTTGCTGTTTTATGATCAATAAATATTCAGATTTTTCTTCTCTCTGTAAAAGCCTGGATAAGGATGGAGGAGTTCATTAGAAACGGGCTGATACATGTCTCTACTTATTATTACACACACACACACACACACACACACACACACACACACACACACACACACACACACACACACACACACACACACACACACACACACACACACACACACACACACACACACACACACACACAGGTAGAATTATCAGTAGCTACTGCAGGACTTATTTACAGTGAATTATGCAGCGTTAAACCTGATGTATATCAGTGTTACAGCAAGGGCCTATAAGTGTGATTATATTTGATCTGAGGGTCACATGATCAACCTTCATGTCAGCATTTGAATCATGACCAATCAGAGCATTAACACAGAGAACAACAAAAACGGCGTGTTGTCATTTGCTGTTTTTTGTGTGTATTTTTGAGTAATTTTTCAATTTTATTTATTTTTTTTTAAATTTTTTAGTTATTGATTTGTGGTCGTCTTATGTGTATTTTTACAGTAACCAGTGTAGTTTTGCTGTTGTCATTTTTTATTTTTATTTTGAGTGTTTCTGGAGTCATATTGTGTATTTCTTTATTTTTTTTTTTTCATAATTTTCATTTTAATTTAAATTATTTTGGTATTTTGTGTGGGTTTTGCTGTTTGGATTGTGTTTTGTGTGCTTACTTTGGGGCACAAATGTAGACAGAGGAGCACATGTGGCCCCTAGCCCCCCCCCCACCGTGTCATTATTACATAAATTAGGCTCGTGTCTTAGGGGAGAGACACATGAATTTAGATTTATGGAAGGAATATTTAAAACAGACACTTCCTGCTTAGTTATTTGAATATACGCATTTGTGTGTGCGTGTGTGTTCACGACATCACGAGTCCCTTTTTTAAAAATACCAGAATATGATCAAGTCCTTATGCTCAACAACTGATTTATTTAATAAATATTGTGTTTTTCAACTAATTTAGTTATTTTTTCATTTCTTACCAGTGATAAAACATGCATTAGTTTCACCACTTGTTTTCATTTGCTCCTCGTAGATAAACGGACTTCTTATGATGTATATAAAGATCCACAAACACTCTATAAATGCAAACAGCTGCTTGACAGAAAGACAGTGAACTATTCCCACAATCTGGTGGTTTAATCCTGTTGGATTGCACTGTGTACTGAATGTGGATTAGTCTGCACATTAATAGCAATTGATTAGTCCTCTTCAGAGTTTCATTTGTAACCACAGCCTCATCGAGCGCTGAATACAAATCAACATCTCCATCAAATGAAGTTTAATTAAGTAGACAATAAGAGCTGATTGCTTCTCCCTCCCACTGACATCAATAGAAGATAAAGATTGATCAGATTTAGTCACATACTTAACGCTGCACACAGGATCCCAGTGCAAAACATATCTGATGTGTGTGTGTGTGTGTGTGTTCACAGTAAACAATAGAGGGTGTGTTGCTCACACAGGCTTTGAACGTGCTCAGAAATCATGTTATTATTCACATTAAAGCTGATATCTAACGAGTATTTTACTATGGTCTACTGCTGGTGGTCATTCATATACATTAATGTCCCTCCTTCGTCCTATAGACCCCAATACACATGAAAACGATCACAGAGTGCGCCCAGCCAATCGGCTACTACTTCCTGTTTTTGAGACTGTCAATCAAAGTGAATGTAGAACTGTGCAGCACAACAGCAAACATGTAAACATGATTTTGGCTCTTACCTGACCCATAGACATGTATCAATACGACCTTGGTACAGTATGTTCCACGATGTTTATGTAGAAAAGTAGAGGCGTGGCTTCTGGTAGAATGGGCGAGGCAGTGAGAGGAAGTGGAGTTGTTTAGGGCGGGACATGGAGACGTTTCTCAGAAACTCCAGATTTCATCTTTAACAATTGATGAAACCTCAAGAAAAAGACAGAAACACTTCTATGTCCATCATCAATAATTACATCCAAGTTACTTTTCTCAAAAAATAAAGACAAAATAAATGCAAGTACAGCAGCTATCTACAATCAGGTTTTAAATCTCAGGGAAAAAAACAGTTCAGTCAGAAACGCTTTAGTCAAAATCATTGATTTATTGAATGTAATCTTATATTTGGAGGTATGGGTCTGTTCTGGGACCTCATACCTTTAGAACACTCCTCCCTCACCTTCCATCAGCTCTCATTGGTCTAAAGCAAGGAGAGCAGAAACCCCTGGAACAGAGCAGAGCAGATGTTAATGACAATGAAATGACAGTTTGTTGGATACTTAGTGAGCTGAGTCACCTGAGATGTTTGTTGACTGAAGATGTTTAAAGATGAGATGTCGTCATCTGATTAGGATGAGCTAAAGGTAGCTTGACGTCCACGGCCTCCTAAACTAACGCTATGCTCAGTTCAAACACTACAGATTTAAATGAAGTGTTACACCTCTGGTCTATGGGTCTAAAGCACAATATGTTCCACAAAACACAGGGATTTTTAAAAGACAAATGTCAGTTATTATTAATAAATGTACAACATTGAACAACAATTAGCAACAAAAAACAACAAACAAAACTCCTAAATCTGAACACAACTACGAGAAAAAGGAACACAAATGGCAGCTCAACCTGACACCCTTCTTTCTGAATAAACCAGATAAATTACATATTAATACACAACTTCAAATGCTGAATAAATCAGATAAATTATATACTAATACACAACTTAAAATGCTGAATAAACCAGATAAATGACTCAGTAATATGAAGCCCGATCATCAAAACACAACCACTAATGCTCTCCGTCTGATTCCAGGGGTGACAGGACCACTCTTGGGGAGAACCAATCAGCTTCCTCTGCATTGGCCAATCCCTGCTGACCTGCTGATTGGAGAAAAGATGTTAAATTGTGGAGATCTCTCACTCTCTCACCAACACAGGAAACACACAACACAACATCAGCTGTAACATCAACACAAACACTAAAGTATCAGGATTACAGAAAAACTTCAACTTGATTTATAGCCTGAATTATGTCATCTGTTAATGTGACTGAGGTTAGAATGAATGAATGAATAAATAATTAATGAATGAATCATAAATGAATGAATGAATAAATTATTAATGAATGAATCATAAATGAATGAATGAATGAATGAATGCAGAGATGTGAATGTGTCTAATGTGGTGCTGACACACAGTGATGACTGTACTTAAGTAGTTTTTCCTGATATCTGTATTTTACTTGAGTATTTATTTATTTTTATTTTTTATTTTTTATTTTTCAACTTTTTACTTTTACTCTTTACTTTTTAAAAAAAATATCTGTTCTTTCTACTCCTTACATTTTAAAAATAAGCTGGTTATTTTTAGTACCTTTGAAGAATAAAAATGTTGGTAGTTTAAGCTGCTCCCTTAGTTTAATGGTTGATATTTTCATGTTTTTTAAAAATGTTAAACTCTGGGTTTAATTGAGCATTTTTTTTTTTTTTTAAACATTTTATTTACAAATTGTATCTATAATGAGTGCTAAATGTTTCCAGGTTAACAGATTTAAATTTTTTACCACTTTTCTATATATGGAATGTGCTGATTTAAAAACCGTGTCTTATTATTGTTTTACTTTCTACTTTTTTTTTTACTTAAGCACATTTAGTAGCATGTACTTTTTTACTTCAATACGTACTGAAGACGAGTACTTTCATCACCTCTGCAGACAGATGAGGACCATGTTCCATGTCTAACAGCTACAGTATATCTACTATGTATCTCCAGTGTGTCTGAGCTTAAAGAGAAACAAAGACAGATGTTATCACATGTTTGTTTTCAGGAAGTGAAACAGCAGGATCTCACTCACCATTCTCTGCTCATTGGACAGGGCCAAGGTGTGAGTCACATGGTATTTATTCTATCAAGTGTTCTGACCTCAGGTCCATCAACTCCTTCAGTGTGAGAGGTGTCAGATGGTATCTGCCCCCCCACAGAGGAAGAGTGAGTGACCCTCAGGCTATTACCATGGGGGGGAGGGGGGGAGGTTACACCTGACGTTACACACACTTTTCTGAAGGAAAAGGTTGATTGAAAGAAGAATGTTCTGGTCCTTTAAACATACTGTACATACACTTGTGTACACAAACTATAAAAGCACAATAAAAATGTACCACATCAGATCTTTTCAACTATTTCAGACCTATCGATAGATATAAAATGTATTATATTTTTTATCTTTCTATGGACTTTTTATTGAGAGAGCCTCTTTTTTTTTCAGCAAGAAGAAAACTAAATATTCAGTATTTATAAAATAAATGAGAGCTAAAGTGAAATCTTTGTGATGAAATTATTACAACATTGACCGTGTCATAATAATAATAATAATAATAATAATAATAATAATAATAATAATAATAATAATAATAATAATAATTTAATTTAATGCATTATTATTTTTGGCACGTTGCATATTTTGCAAGATAAGAAATCCAGACCTTCATTAAAAAAGTCTCATTACAAATAAAACTTATTTAACCTTTATTTTGAAGGTAGAGGTTTTGATCTATTGGGTATTAATTGAAAAAGCATTATGATATGTAATGATTACAGTATATGAATGATATATGGTTACAGTAGAAGTCGATGGGGCAAATTTGGTCACTAGGTTACTAAGTGTCAGTATGATATAAAATATATCTCCTTTTCTATACATTTATAATACACTGGACTTTAAAAATATAAAAACAATACATACAACTAGCCTTAAAATGACCAGATTATCCAGAAGTAAACAAATAAAAACACCAAAAAGGTTCAGAGTGATAATTCAATTATTATTATATTTGCAAATGAGATAAAAACACAATGATTGTATTTATTTATGTTCTTCATTTACATCATCGTTTAACATCCCATTGGTTTGTACACATTTGTTAAATAAATATTAATATTGAAATTACTAAAATGTGTGTTGAAGGCGGTGCTTGACGTTAGAAAATTAAATCAGATTCTAGATCCTCCAAATTTATTGTCAGAACTTGTTTTCACGACTAACAAAGTCATCGTTGTTACATTAAAACTAAACTATAAAAGGAATTTGTTCTATTTTATCAGTGATTTCACCTCAATTTGACATTCAAGCATTTGGTTGGATCAGTTTATTTCTGTGTAAATAAATATCTGCCATTGTTTTACTATTTTTCTCCTTCTTTTTCTTAATTTTTAGGCAAAAAAAATAAATAAATATATATATAAATAAAAAGGAAAAAAAAAAAAAAAAAAAAAAGAGGGAAAAAAATGAGATGAAAAAGGGGAAAAAAGGGAAAAAGCAGAAAAAAAAAAATCACAATTTTTTTTTATAAAAAAAAAAGGGAAAAATTAAAAAAGTAGAAAAAATCATGACTCTCAGGATTACATTAGAGTTTTTATTAAATTAATATTGAGTGATATGAGCAGTGATAATAAATATCTAAGTGTGGAGAATCACAAGCAAAGGCGTAGTTTAAAGCTGCCTAACCAAATAACTAACATTTCCTAAACTTTAGCTCTATAAATCATGTATTTATTGCCTGAAATGTTATTTTTCTGGATCAGACTTTAGACACAAAAAGTGAAGACAGTGACCTTTCCAGTAAAAGTGCAGTGTCACTGTGTTTTTGCTCTGTCAGCTCCTAAAGCTGGACTAACCTCTAACTTTTCCTCCTCTGAGCTCCAAACTAACCTTCAAAAGCAATTTCCCTCTAAACAGCAGCTCTGCTATTGCTCCACTTTATCCTCATCCACAACCAGGAATAATCCGCCTTCCATCATCCTCTAAAGACACGTTTAATCAACCAATTACACCGATATTATTTAGACACATTCCCCACGTTGATCTGATCAGAAAACAAGGTGGTTTGTGGTTCCAGGCGGTTCTTTACCCTGAACAAGGGTAGATGTGATGTGTAATTTCCTCTCAACACATTTCCATCCTGACCTTGGCCAACAACAGCTAATTTGTTTCTGTCGCCACAGAAAGGAAATGTGGAGTTGGTCCATCGGAATAAATAAATCAATGAATGGCCTCCAGTCAACAGGACTGAGTCTGACTCACCAAAACCTGCTTTAAAAATAACCTCAACTTAGTCATGACTTTAATGTTTCTGAACTTCTTTTCTGACTCAAACCGTAATGACCATATTGTTCCATAATCTGCTTTGAAATGATGGGATTTCAGGGATTGTTCCGAGCATTTTTCAACATGTTGTGAGTCTCCGCCATAATATCTCTGACATACTTTGACATCAAACTCTACAAGAACTCTTTTCAAAGGAAAATAAAAAATAAAAAAAATAAAACTGTCTGCTCTACTACTTTTCATTTTCTTTTTCTTTTTGACGAGCGAGTGGAGGCAGACATGTTAACAAGTGGTGAAAATTGGTCCAAAAGTGTCAAAAACATGGCAAGAACAAAGTGAAAAGTGACAAAAATGGGCCAAAAACAAACAACAAATAAGTTTGGATTAACTACGGCTTGGGCCGCGGAACGTTTCTGCGCCGAATAACAAATAATACAACATTCCTAAAAATTCAGTCAAATGACTCGGTTCCACCGAGTAAAAAAATCCTGGTGCCCATGTAACACATACGGAGTATATTTATGCCACCAACTGTCATAATATTTGACTCACAAATAAAAGAGAAAACAATTTAAATATTAATTGCCAAACATTGCCCCGGGCCCCTCAGGCCCCTAATGGAAGTGTACAAGATATAATCATAATCTACGTTAAATTACCTTTGAAATGATATATCACACAACTATGTTCTCATGAATTTGGAAATTACCGGAAATGGGGGGTGGACCCCCGGGGCCCCATTGAAAAAAAGGGCTCAGAGCGTCTCATTATATTCATTCATAGAGTATTCAAACCAAACTGCATTCTGATCTAACAAGAACTAACAGAGAAGTAATCATTTGAAAAAGGCGCCCGGTGACAAATGTGACAAACAACAGTAGAAATGGACAAAAATATAGAAGAAATGTAAATAATTGTAAAATGTAAAGAACAAAAAGAAACAAGTGGTATTTATTGAGCAAAAGTTAGCTTATTTAGAAAAGTGTTCAAAAAGTGAAAGAAAAGACAAAGTTTCTTTAAAAAGTGTCAAAAAGAGCTGCAAAAATGGACAAAAAATAGGGAAAAAGTCAATAAAAGAAATACAATTATAATAATTCAGTACAGCATTGAGTCAAACTCAAGGCCCTGGGGCCAAATTCAGGCCTTTAGAGCATCAAATTTGGCCCGCTCGCAAAAGTCAACATTTTGTAAATGATCAACTAATTCAGTTGTAGATTCCTCAGCACCTCAAAATACACACATTTTGTTAAAATCCACAATATTTGCAAAGCTCAGTTTTCCAGTAAAAATGAATCTCAATTGTTGAAAGAAGCAACTTTTCCTCAAATTCTTCCACAAAATTTTCCCAAAATCAGGGAAATTAAAGTGAAGATCCTGCAGGGACTGATATACTCACATAATTTATCATATTATATACATTTCTATGTGGAGGTGAAAACCAGGGCACATTAATATTGAATTTTCTGTTTTTGAACTTCTAATCTGTGGCCCACATAAGGTCAAATTGGTCAGTATTTGGCCCCTGAATACCCTGCATATACCATTACAGTTTTAACTAATCTTTTTACAAATAAAGTGAGTAATTAGCAATTAGCAAAATAACACACTGTAGCCTCAAAAAACACGTTTTTTTTTATTCATTTTTACTTTTTTTACCAAGACTTTTTTGTTCTTAATTTGCACATTTTTCAGTAATTGTGGTTAAAGTTCACCCATGGTTGGTTTTTCTTTTTTCTTTTTTTTTCATTTCGTTAGGTTTCGTTCGGTATGGCACAGTTGAAAATAAAAGAACACAACTCTAATTGCCATGTATTGTCATATTTTACTTATAAATACTTTTTATTCTGTATAAAATATTGATGTTACTAATTTTAGCGATAGCGTTCTCAGCTTAAATGAAAAAAAATGGCGGCCAACACCACGGAAAATATAGTAATCTATTTAAAGATGATTTACTAGAGAGCAGAAATATGATGAGTCACAGACGCTGCTTCAACATTTAAATAAACAAAGATAGAAAGCTGTGATTTACAGGTCACACACAGGTTAAGATTAAAGATTAAAGATTAAATCTGGGCTTAATTGGCCATGTAATGTTACTACATTAATGGAATTGGTCCTCTGCATTTAACCCATCTCTGAGGAGCAGTGGGCAGCCATTTTGTGGTGCCTGGGGAGCAGGCATGTGTGTTTATTCACTGGAGCTTTATCAACACACACACACACACACACACAGACACACACTGTAGGAGGAAACAAGAGAAATCAAGCCGCCGCCCACTGCGGTCCTGTTCTGTTGCTAACAGCAGATGCTAACAGTCTCTTTCCTTTTAATTAAGGTAAAAACGTGCAGCTCCAGCCTGTCAGACCACACTGAGGGCCTTGTTTCACTGACTCAGTCTCTTCTTCTGGGGTCTGTTTCACAAAGGTGGCTCACGCTTTAATGACTTCCTGTTCTGCTCTGAGAGGAAGTGAGAAAGCACTTTTGCAGCCTTGATCTGCGTCTGATGAACGCCGTGTGTTTTCATCAGACTCTGAGAACACGGCTGAGTGCTAACCTTTGATTTAAAGGTACATGATGTCTGATCCGCCCCCCCCGCTGCACAGCTTTTATAGTTATTACACATTGATCGTGATGAACGTGGAGGCCAGGAGGATGCTATTTCTGAGATTGAAATGTTATGTCTCCAACAGATCAATGGACATTAGCATTCTGCAGATGATGAGGCTCAGTGAGCTGCGTCTGGATCACTGAGGAAGACTAAAGAGGAAGAAACAACCCTGGAAAGACACGGTTAGCTTTAGGTTCTAAAGTGATGAGTCGGTGGAAAAGATAGGACAGATAAGAAAGTTTTTAACAAAAGTTCTCGTACTGTACATAATGTTGTGCTCCATTTGTAAAGGATGTAAAAACAGTGAGTTTCCTATTCTATTCCTCAATTCTTCATTTCCTACAATCATAAAAATGTATTAGACTCAGATTCCTTCATAGTACATGTATCTGTGCTCGGCTAGTTGTCCTTCCTAATAACACTAATCTAGGGTGACCATAGTTTGAAAAAAAGGAAACTCGGACCGACCTCGTCGTGCTCCAAATGTACTTAACGTTAAATAAAACCTTAAAATATTATATTATTCAAAAAGAAGATTTGCTGGAATTATTACGTGGAAGTCATGGACCAAACTGTGTCCAAGCATTAGACACATCAAAGACATCAGCAGACGCCTCTGAGGAATACTGGCAGTTGACAGTAGAAACATGTCAGGAAATCAAAGTAAACTTCCTAAAAATAAGTTGTATGTATAAATGACACTTTAACATATCAAAAAATACTGTTAGTTTGTGGTAAATTTGTTCAAAAAATAACCTAAAAAAAATTAGAAACATTTCCGAATTGTTTCTAAATCTTTCCAAGTACACCCTGCAATGTACTCCTTTAGCCCTAGCGGTACACGTACCCCTGTTTGGGAACCACTACTATAGACTAAGTCTCCTTTGTTTTTAAATCTGTCTTTGAACTTCCATCCATAAACGTTCTATCATCCACAATCTTCCTTTTCAATTAAATCCACTGCCGTAATGACATCATACTGCTTTGTAAAGAGCAATTTATTAATATCTTTCAGAAACTGGTGGAATTTCTCAGATATCACAAATATTACGAGAATCACAATCTTTGAAATAAAAATGTTCCTGAGATGCGTTCAAGGTCCCTGGGAAACCCAAACAGTTTGTAAAATCTGTTCAAAAGGTCTGGAGAAGACATGAAAAGAAGATGTCTGAATACATTTGGACGTATGGTGACCCTAATGAACTGATCTATGATATTTATCACTTATTGCTATGGTTATGGTCGATTTCTTACATATGTTATATTTTATGTATACGTAGAACTGCAAACTAAAGCGCAATAGTGTTAAAATGACGTGTTTTCCAGCATAATATCTGTGGCACTGAAGATCAAACTGCTCCATATTTGGCCCCTGAACTAAAATGAGTTTTATACACTTTGACTTACAACAAACATCAGAATCTAGTAAAGTTCACATGTTCATGTATCCATGGATGTGTTTCACTCACACTGGTTATTATTTTGATTTTGGATAAAAAGTTACTGAAACCATTTCAAATCACTGAATCGTTTGTGATTGAATCGTTCTACATTAACCAACATCATCCATGAATCGAATCGGCAACAATGAATTATGATTCAAATTGAATGGTATTTAAAACTAATCGTGAAGAATGTTTTTAGTTAGAGTTAAAATGAACAGATGATCTAATAAAGAAGGATTTTGATGGAAGATATCCATCCATCCATCCATTTTCATACCCGCTTATTCCCGTTTAACAGGGTCGCGGGGGTCTGCCGGTGCCAATCACCAGCTCTCATAGGGCGCTGGGCGGGGGTACACCCTGGACAGGGCGCCAGTCCATCACAGGGCAACACAGACACAGACAACCATTCACTCTCTCATTCACTCCTATGGGCAATTTAGAGACTCTATCAACCTTAGTCATGTTTTTAGATTGTGGGAGGAAGCCGGAGTACCTGGAGGAAACCCACGCAGCACGGGGAGAACATGCAAACTCCACACAGAAAGGAGTCCACCCCAGGGCTTGAACCCAGGACCTTCTTGCTGTGGGGCGGACGTGCTAACCACTAAGCCACCGTGCGCCCATGGAAGATATTAAATCATTTTTATCTAACGTCATTCCTCGTTCCCTCCTCATGGAATCTGTTACTGACAGTTTGAGCTGAGACGTGAACGTTTGTGTCTGCTGGAGGCTCCTCCTCCTCCTCCTGTGGTCCTGATGCTGGGTTCTCGTCCTCTATCTACTCCATGCTCTAGTAGACACCACCTCCTGCTCCCTGAGGGCAACATGTAATGTAACAAAGGCTTAGATCGGTTCAATCTAAATTGAATGTAAGTTAGAGAAAGGATGCTCTGTGTGTGATTCATGTCTTATAGAATCTGCATAATGACAGAGGTGGAGGGGAGAGAACAGGCTAAGTGGAGGTGAGAATGGAACAGTGAAAACACTTACGCTGTCATGGCGATGGCAGCACAAAGAAAAACACAGCTTGGATAAGTGAAGGTGTGGGAGTGAGGATAGATGGAAGAAAAGCAAAGTGAGAACTCAACTATACTATATATATATATATGTGTATATATATATATATATATATACTGTACCTCCTGCCTTCAGCTGCTTCTTCACTGTCCATCGATGCTAACAGTTAGCATAATATTTAGCTTTTTCTCGAGTCCCAGGCCCAGTTTATAGTAAAAATGCTAATATTTTGTAGCGTTCTGTCTGTCCGTTTACACAGCAACAGTGTTTTGGTGTCGGAAAACTAAAATTTTAAAAAATGAGCTTCTGAGTGGAAGTTTTTTGAAAATCTGTAATAACCACATTTATTTATAAGATCTGAATAATATCCACTGTTAGCCTGGAAGTTTATTATTATTTGGGCCATAGTATATAGTCATCTTAAAGATGGAAATCCCTGTTTTAATCAGACATTAAACTGGGTTAAGAAAAAAATTAATTAAAAGTTGCAAATTAGAGTGGTCAAAAACGTACAGAAAAAAGTGGTAAAAAGGGTTCAAAGTGTTAATATTGGAACAATTAGTTTAAACTGGCAAATAATGTGTATGACAAATGGTGAATGTGGTTAAATTGGCAAAAATAATCATGAAATATGGTGAAAAGAAAGTGACAATAATCAGAATCAGAAGTACTTTATTCATCCCAGGGGGAAATACTTGCATTACAGACGCTCAAGAAATATTACAAATAAAAAGAATAAACACAAAAAAAGAGAAAGAAAGAAAGAAAGAACATACATAATTAAGTAAGATACTGTTAATTAATAAAGGTGAAAAAGTGGTGGAAAGGGTTTATAAATGCCAAAAATGTCTTTAAAGTGTAAATGTACAGAAAAGTCATCGAAATGTGATGTAGAAGTGTCAGAAATGGGAGTAATGTAGCAAAAATACATTAAAAGGAGCAAAAATATGCCAAGAAAAAGTGATGAAAATAAGTTAAAATATGGAATGTTTGGTGACGTTGCAAAAAAAAATGGTAAAAATAAGCAAAAATGGACTGAAATTGTTCTAAAAATATTCCTAGTTCTTGAAGGCATCTGGCGACCCCCTCCCAGTGTCTCATGGTTGTGTAGGAACATTCTGTAGCAGTAGAAACTGGTGAACATATCTGAGTTTAGCTCCATGGTGGAGGTCATGATTTAGTGGTGGAACTAAACTCTGACTCTCGTCTATGATCATGAGCTTTAGGTAATGACCAAAAGTCTGAGAACTCTCCAACAGGCATGTGTAATGAGCTTTCTTTACAGGATGGATGGATCAGCCTCAGGGATGAGCTAAAGAACCCAGACATCCGGAGGGATACAGTGGACTGAGGATGAAGATGATGGCCTGGATACCAGTACATGACAAGCTGTGTTTCTATTACTCTATGAAATGTGAAAAATCTAAATATCTCATTAAAAAACTGGTAATGGAAAACACCTGAATATCACTAAAAACTTCTTATTCTTTCTCAGTTTAGAAATGTTGCCTTTATTTTGGAAAAGTTGTAAAGGAAACATATCTAGAGGTGTTTTTTTCTTCTTCTTTTGAAGACTACATGTTCAAAATTAGTCTTTTAATAATGATTATGATAAAAATCCAACTACTGTACATACAGCACCCAAAACACATGCATTTATGAACAATTTACATCTTCAAAACTAGCCTTAGCTTTGATCAAAGTGCGTCGCTTTTTAACGTCTTATTTTTGCTAAAACCATATTATATCAGATTCTTTGTCTGCACATTCTGTCAAAGGTCAACACTACAAGAAGTGCAATCTTTTATAGACAGTAATGCATGTTTTGTTATTGCAATTAAATAAATGAATGTATTTTATTGTATAATTGTGATCATCACCAGGCCTCCCTAAGGAAGAGGAATAAACATTTTATTATAGGGAGGATATAAAAAGGGAGAGCAGTGTTACACCTGGGTGAGGGGAAGGGAACAGGGAAGAAGGAGTTAACAAAATATTTGATAAATTTCAGTCAGGTTTTGGTTCTCATCACAGCACAGAAACTGATCTGATCAAAGTGATCAATGACATAAGGTTGAACACTGATTCAGGAAAAGTATCTGTTCTCATTCTATTGGATCTAAGTCTGCATTTGACTCTGTAGATCATACAATTTTGTTACACAGATTGTAAACATGGGTTGGACTAAATGTTAAAGCAATGGTTTAAGTTCTACTTACTCTACTAAGTTATTTTGTAAACATTGGAAACTTTGAATCTGACAGATTACTAATGTCCTGTGGGGTTCCTCAGGGCTCTGTTCTTGGACCTCTTCTGTTTAGCCTTTATATGCTTCCTTTAGGACACATTTTACACAACTGTAAGGTTGATTATCAGAGCTACGCAGATGACACACAACTATATCTATCACTGAACCCAGATGACTATGGTCCCATTGAGGTGTTGTGTGACTGTTTAGAAAAAATAAACTGCTGGATGAGTGAAAACTTCCTTCAACTAAACCATGAGAAGATGGAGGTGAATGTCTTTGGTAACAATGAAAAGAGGACTGCTGTCAGCAAGTATCTGAGTCTGGATTTTTAGAAGATAAAGACCAAGTCAAAAACCTTGGTGTTCTGATTGACTCAGATCTGACGTTCATCATCAGATCAAATCTATCACAAAAACATCTTCTACCACCTAAAGAACATCTCCAGAGTGAAAGGTTTAATGACTCAGAAAGATCAGGAGAAACTGGTCCATGCTTTTATCTCCAGCAGACTGGACTATTGTAATGGTCTTCATCAAACATCTACAGCTGGTTCAGAACGCTGCAGCTCAGGTCTGAACCAGAACAAAGTGTTGTGTTGTGGGGTTTAATAGATATATTGAACTCGTCTGATGACAAATGTGGACAGATTGAAGAGGGTAACGCAACAGCCGGCGAACATGAAATCATATCAAAGCACATTATAAATAATATTGTAACATATTAAATCACATTAAATTACATTAAATTACGTTAAATCATATGAAATCATATTAAATCATGTTAACTTATATTAAATCATATTAAATCATGTTAAATGGTATTAAATCATATTAAATGTTTTATTAAATGTTTAATAAAAGAATGATGACTCATCATTAAAAAAGCACAGACAATCATTCTTTACGGAACTCACTCTGAGTGACAGCTGTCACATCTGACATGTTTCAGCACCAAGGACAGCGATAAATCACTGCTGCTAACTGCTGCTACTACCTATGCTAACTGCTGCTACTGGCAGCGCTAACTGCTGCTACTAGCTATGCTAACTGCTGCTACTGGCAACGCTAACTGCTGCTACTAGCAACGCTAACTGCTGCTACTAGCTATGCTAACTGCTGCTACTAGTAACGTTAACTGCTGCTACTAGCTATGCTAACTGCTGCTACTAGCAACGCTAACTGCTGCTGCTAGCAACGCTAACTGCTGCTGCTAGCAACGCTAACTGCTGCTACTAGCTATGCTAACTGCTGCTACTAGCTACACTAACTGCTGCTACTAGCAATGCTAACTGCTGCTATTAGCTATGCTAACTGCTGCTACTAGCAATTCTAACTGCTGCTACTAGCTATGCTAACTGCTGCTACTAGCAACGCTAACTGCTGCTGCTAGCAATGTTAACTGCTGCTGCTAGCAACGCTAACTGCTGCTACTAGCTATGCTAACTGCTGCTACTAGCTACACTAACTGCTGCTACTACCAATGCTAACTGCTGCTATTAGCTATGCTAACTGCTGCTACTAGCAATGCTAACTGCTGCTACTAGCTATGCTAACTGTTGCTACTAGCAACGCTAACTGCTGCTGCTAGCAACGCTAACTGCTGCTACTAGCTATGCTAACTGCTGCTACTAGCTACACTAACTGCTGCTACTAGCAATGCTAACTGCTGCTATTAGCTATGCTAACTGCTGCTACTAGCAATGCTAACTGCTGCTACTAGCTATGCTAACTGCTGCTACTAGCAACGCTAACTGCTGCTGCTAGCAATGTTAACTGCTGCTGCTAGCAACGCTAACTGCTGCTACTAGCTATGCTAACTGCTGTTACTAGCTACACTAACTGCTGCTACTACCAATGCTAACTGCTGCTATTAGCTATGCTAACTGCTGCTACTAGCAATGCTAACTGCTGCTACTAGCTATGCTAACTGTTGCTACTAGCAACGCTAACTGCTGCTGCTAGCTATGCTAACTGCTGCTACTAGCTACACTAACTGCTGCTACTAGTTATGCTAACTGCTGCTACTCTTTTCTGTGGTTTCCACAGAAACAACCTAATAATGTTGTATTTCTTAATCTAACGTGTATATATAACAAACGGGAGGTGCTCATGCGTGTTTTTAATAACAACCTTTTACGTCATGCTGTCAAGCAGGCAACACAACACTGCACATGTGCATCAATATACTCACGACACCGACTTCTAAACTTCAAGCTTAGCTTTTTTTTTTTTTTTTAAATAAAAAATAAACTTCAGGCTTAGCTTCACTTATTGGCTCAAAAAAAAAACTCGTTAAATTCAACTGCCTTTTTTTTTAACGATATTTTCTACCGTCTTTCAAGCTGACACATTTTTTACGTAAAATGACACTTAAGACGTAGCGTGGGGGCGTGGCCTGACTTCCCCTCACTGCCTCACTCGTGCTCAGTTTTTACATTCTCTTTTGTGTGCAATAACATTTCTAGTGATTTCAACTCAATAAAAGAAACAGCTGTGTAAATATAATACTTAAACACTTCATCAAAGCACCTAAAGGCAAAGGCGGTGCTGATCAATATGAAAATAAAAAATGAGGTGCTGGATCCAATCAGGTAAGTGCTGGTCAAACCCTGGGAGGTTCCGTATCCTGTTTATTCAGCCCAAATTCACCTCATGTTGACGTGTTGCAACAGCAACAAAAAGCCACAGTGACAGACTTTATTGTTGCCTCCTAATTGGTCAACGTGAGCTAATCTAAGCCAGACTTGGTCCATGGTCAACATGTTAGCTAATCTAAGCCAGACTTGGTCTTTATAGTGTTTCTGTCAGTGTGGATGCAGCAGCCACTTGTCTCTACAGTAATAACCATGTTGTCCCTTTGCGGTTGTACGGAGCAGACGAGCTCTCCACAGACTGTAATCAGTGCTGTTGTATGTGTTTATTTATCCAGAACAGGATGAATATATAATAATACTGAATCCTATTCAGCCTCTGATTGGGGAAACTCTCCTGTGGTAAAGTGAGCTTTAAAATGCACATTCCTGGTTTAATCACATGTGAAGTTCAGGGTGAGTCAACATCATCATCATCATCATCATCATCATCATCATCATCATCATCAGAGAAGGAGGAGGAGGAGGAGGAGGAGCTTCAGCTCCACATGCTGTCTGCTGAGTAGACAGCAGTGGTTTCATGGTGGTCCAGCAGACAATGATCCACCATGTTGTTTGTGTTCTAAACTGTTGTTCTACGACCGGAGAACCGAGTGGATTAGCAGCTCCACTAAACCCCCCATCTGTCAGGATTCAGACGAGACGCTGGTTTCTCAGGCTAACGGCTAATTAGCACTAACAACGCTTCCTCCTTGTTTGATAGAAGAAAATGAAGAAAAATATCCAGAAAAGAGAAAGCAGCATTTGGCTGCCTGACACAAGCATTATTGTTTGAACAGTTTGAGCCAATTTTTGCTTATTTTTACCATTTTTCTGCAACAACACCAAACTTGCCATATTTTAACCTATTTTCATCACTTTTTCTTGCCATATTTTTGCTCTTTTTAATGCATTTTTGCTACATTACTCCCATTTCTGACACTTCTACATCATATTTCAATGACTTTTCTGCACATTTTTTCCACTTTCACCTCACCTCACATCTTCACCTTTAACCTCTTTTCACCATAGTTCATGCTTTTTTGTGACTATTTAACTGCATTTACATATTGGAACTAATTGATCCAATATTGACACTTTGAACTCTTCTTAAAGCTGATATCCGGAGTTTCGGAGAAATCTATGTTTATGTATGATTCTTTTGAAATGAAAAAAAATCCCTAACTAGTCTTTTACTATGGTCTACTACCGATGGTCATTCATATACATTAATGTATATAAGTCCCTGCTTCGTCCATAGACCCCTATACAAATGGAAACAATTGCCCAGCCAATAGGCTTCAACCTGGATCGAGGACTGTGAACGCGAGGTATCACTGAGCAGCATAACATCATGGAGGAGCGCTCCAAAACTCCAGTTACCCATTCCCATCCCTTTGTGTGTGACCACAACAGAATTTATCTCTGCGCTGCTTTTCAAAGGGGGAGGGGCTTGCTGCTTTTAAAAGGATTCTGAACGGACCAGGATCTGACAACATTTATCATGTACAGGTAATAAACATGTTTTAATCAAAAGTTATGGCATTTAACAATAATTGTGTAGTTTGTGTAGTTATGCAACTTTGTTATGTTTTGCAATGCATGTGTGCAAACATAGAGGCGTGGCTTCTGGTAGATTGGCAGAGGCAGGGGAGGAAGTAGAGCTATTGAAGGCGGGACATCGAGACGTTCTCTCAGAAACTCCGGAAAGCAGCTTTAAGGCAAGACAAATGTATTTGTATGGTGCATTTCATACACAAGAAAGAAAGAAAGAAAGAAAGAAAGAAAGAAAGAAAGAAAGAAAGAAAGAAAGAAAGAAAGAAAGAAAGAAAGAAAGAAAACATACATAATTAAGTAAAAGACCGTTAATTACTCAAATGAGGATTAAATACAATTGCCCACATTACAGTAGAAAAAATACAGTAATTTTGGCACGTATAAACCCTTATAACCACGTTCACCATTTGTCATGCCTATTATTTGCCATTTTAAACTAATTGTTCTAATATTGACACTTTGAACCCTTTTTAATCACTTTTTCTGTCTGTTTTAGTAAACGTTCCTGGATAACAGTGGATATTATTCAGATGAATAAATAAATGTGGTTATCACAGATTCATAGAACAATAGACCATCATTTTACTGACTTTATGGATGGACCCCAAAAATCTCTCCCCTTTATTCCCCCTTATAGATGGTCCTGTCTCCACATGACTGTTCTTCAATGTTCATGTCTGTGTTCAACCACCTTCAGCTACAGTGGGGGTCCCTGCTCTATGGGACCTTTATTTTGAAGGGTCCCTGCTCTCTGGAACCTTTATTTTGAAGGGTCCCTGCTCTCTGGAACCTTTATTTTGGGGGTCATGGGATAAAAAGTTTAAGAATCAATGATCTCAGGGACAATTTTGGGGCAAAAATGTGAAGCATAAAAACAAGACAATATTTAGTTAATATCTCCCACTTGTTACTCATATCTTGACTGAGCTTCTCCTAAACCAGTGTGTTTTCCCACTAGTTATTCCTTGTACATTTAGTTTGATCCTTATTATGACCTGTAAACTACTGTAAAGAAAACTCTTCTTAAGCATCATTTACTTCTAAGAACTATCTAAGATACTATCTAAGAAACAAACTGTTACAAGTCACTTTTGTAACAATACACACAGGAATAATTTCATTTACTACATTTTTAGACCAATAAAATAACTTATAATCATGTTCAGTCCAACGCTGAGTTAATAGTGTCTAATACTGGAAGTAAATGTCATCTTAAAAAGCCTGTTAATGATAGTGAGATGATATAAAACTACATAATCAGAACAAACTCAAATGTTCTTCAATGTTCAACCACCTTCAGCTACAGTGGGGGTACCCGGTCTCTGGGGCCTTTATTTTCAGGGTCGCGGGATGAAAAGGTTGAGAACCACTATTACCAACACTCTAACCATGCATTACATCTAAGCATCGTCAACAAGGCTGTAAAGAATCTAGTTCTCCATCATCTGAGCTCCATGAGGCATAACTGAGTAAAAAATGATTTAAAAAGCACTTTCCTCGTCTGCTGTTGGAGCAGCACATGTGTGGAATAGATCAAGATGTACAGAGTGGACGTTTAAATCTCCGTAGATTCTCATGTCAGGAGCTGTGAGATTTACAGTGAGCTGTGGAAATGGGACATCTGTTTGATGATACCTAATAAGTTTGGAGGAGAAGTCATCCTAAGACATGTGATCCCCATGACAGAGCAGCTGTAATCTGCTCTGCTGCGTTCACATGGACACATTAACTCCTATACATTCCCCTCAACAATGTGTGTGTGTGTGTGTGTGTGTGTGTGTGTGTGTGTGAATCATCTGCTGACAGACGTCTGGGTGTGGCGTGCATTAGAAAAACACACCCTGACATGAACAGGCTTTGTGGTTTGTGACTTGTTTGCATTCGCACTAGTGTGGATACTTAAAATAATAGTGCAGTGAGTCACAAACATGTGATATTAGGCTTTTACCTACAGTAGCTACAGGCCTGAGCTTGTTATTACCAAGGACAAAGCTGGGAGAAGACAAACTTTAATTAAAGCTGCATTAGTTGCACTAAGAAAGGCAGACAAGAGCAATTTTTTCCACCCAAGTGGGCAGAGGAGTGTAGCGAATGTGAAGGGTGTGATTAAAGTGCCACTCGGAGGCTTTAATTGGTTACAATTATTGTATCATGAGGTCAATCAGGAGGGAAACGCCACTTGAAGAGGGATGGATGGCTGTCTGCAAGACGTTTCCCTCACGTTGCATTAGTTTGACACTCACATGATCTGTACCGTCCCATTGGCTGTGGAATAGTCCACTAGAGCAGTGGTTCTCTCTTTTTGGGTTCTCGTCCCCCTTTCTCTTATTTCTGTATCCTTATTTCTACGACTACAACAAGCTTAGAAAACTATGGAACATAATGATGGAATGAAGAAGTGATACACATTTTAAATAATCTAATTTTGTAAATAAGTGGAAGGAATTACTATTTAGTTTCGTGGTTTACAACCTTTTTTGGATTGTGACCCCATCTTGATATCAAGAATTTCTGGCGACCCCAAAAACAGTTTTTCCTAGAATTCGTTTTTGATCATGTTTGAGGTCAGATATTTATTTTTTAGGTGAAATTAGCTGAAGTGAAAGTATAGTGAAAGGCTAGAAATCCAGTTGTTTAACTCACTGCCATTGACGTAAATATACATCAATTGTGTTTTTCAACGGCTGTTGCTAGGAGACACTGTTACGGACCTCTCCAGTGAATATCAGCCTTGTACTATGGTGAAGTGACCAACTGGTGTCATGTACGTGCACCATCAGCGGGGAGGGAGAAACCATGGACGAGAGAAGGCGGTGGTGAAGCATTCAACTCTGACATAGATATCTAAATAATAATAATGTTGTCATCAAAATCCTGGTCTCAGTGTTGTTTTTTAGTTTTATAGAAGTAAACCAATGTTGAGGTGTCACTAAAGAAAAAAAATGAAAATTAAAAAATAGCCTCAAAGTCACTGACGGGATCTGTCAGAAAAAAGCATTTTCTCAGCTTTTTGTCAGAAACTGGTGTTTTTTGTGTGAAATTTGCCTCTATTCAACTGCTGATTACAGAAGAATGAAACAAGTTAGAAAAAAATATTAAATTCTGATGAAAGTAGAGATTCTAATCTGTCAGAATATTTCAGATTTTAGATTGTCATAGTACAAAATATTCTGAGTCTTTAAAAATATGTCAAAATGCTGAAAAATGGCTGGCAGTGAGGGGGGTAACTGTTCTGAAAATGGCTGGCAGCCAATGAGTTAACATTGTGTTGTTTTAGTTTTTGTAGAAAAAAAAAAAAAAAAAAAAAAAAATCTATTTTAAATTTTTAGAAATTCAGGCGACCCCACATGGGTCCCGACCCCAATATTGAAAATCATTGATTCAGCGGACCCTGACTAGATTTAGTTTTATAGTTTTTATCATTCCCAGAATAGACCAATCACGGCTCTCATCCTGATTTTGCTTCAGGCAAAACAAACAAAGCAGTTCTTTAGTCGTTGTTTTACTGCTGCGTTAAAAACATGTTTGACAAGAAGAAGAAACAATTTCCAGTCCCTGGTTAATTAAATATTTTACTCTGTCTTACATAATATTGCTTGATTGATGTCTTTTTTTGGAACATGTAAAATGATATCAGATGAAAGTGATCAGCGGATGCCTCTAAAGAAGACTGACAGTTGGCAGTCGAAGCATGTCAGGAGATCAAAGTAATTTAATTTCAAAGTAAATTTACTGAAATAATTTGTCTGAATAAAAGGAAACCTTAACATAGAACAGGAGAGCTTTCAATTAGTTTCATTGAATTTGTGAATTATTTTGGAGATATTTACAACTGAATTATTTGGTAATTTACTCAATGATTTATAGATTCTCTGACTTTTTTACTTTCTTGTGGAGATATATGCATCTCGCAGCCCGGGGGCCAAATGTCTAATTCTGTGTGGCCCCCCAAAACAAATCCACCAATTATTTTTAATTCAAGAAATTGGAAGTAATGATTCCCAACATAATCCACAAAACAACAGCAAAATGCACAGAATGTCAACAAATAATACACAAAACAAAAAAATAAATAATGGCACAGATTGACAAGAAACAAAATGCAAACATGATATAAAAAGGAAAATAAAAACACACAATGACTCATAAAATACACACAATTCCAACAGAAATTCCCAAAATGACAGATAAATACACATATTGACAAAAAACTCATAAAAAAACTACACAAAAAGACAAAAAACAACAAAAAACCTTTGTTATTTGCTGTGTTAATGCTGATTAGTCGTAATTCTTAACACTGGCATTAATGTTGATAATGTGGCCCTCACATCAGACAGTCACATTTTGTGGCCCCGCTGTGATAACAGTGGCCTTTCCCTGCTCTAAAGGGCCGGATTTGGCCCCCGGGCCTTTAGTTTGACACGTGTGACATATGGAAACGATATGTTCTCAAAAACCAACATTGTGAATTATTATCATGCTCTTTATTTGTAGTAAAACTAGTGGCTTTGAGCTTTTCTAAGTGTTTCCATCACATTTCTGAACAGGAATTAAAGTTATTTAAGACAGAAGTGAACAACAGAGAAAATAGAGTCAATTATGATCTAGAATATGTTTTTTCATTGGCCAGGACTGAAATGTTTCTACACACTTCATTATTCATCCTTTCTATGTTGACACCATATATCTGTATTAAAAATAAAATAAAAATAAGCACACTATTTTATTTTACTGAATTCTGAACAAATTTAAATAGTTTTGACACATTACATCCAAATTATTATTATTGAAATTTGTTCTGTAAATTTTGATTAAAACACTTTGTATTCAATCTGTGCTTTATTTGTGACGTGCAAACACACACAGTCATAGAAATATATTTGAAGAACCAACAACCCCTCTTTCCTCTTTCCATATGTAACTTTATAATCACGTCTCTCCTGGTTTTGTCCTTTAACAGCTTTTCTGTTCTCAGGAAGCTTCACTTACTGCTTCGTTGCCAGGTTCTTTGTGAGAGGCCGAGTCGTTAAAATGTGACTCTTCAGGTCGTAAATAAAGGAGGGAACAAACTTTAAGACTTTTACGCAGATTAATTTTGCCGACTTTTCCTGATAGACACATTGTTAAACTGTGAGCGTGTAAAATACTACTGTAGGTCACGAGCCAAGATAATGACACACACACGCACGCACACACACACACGCACGCACTCACTCACGCACGCAATGTTTTTTATACTGTCTGTGTGAAAATAATTGGTTGAAGTCATAAAAATATATAATCAGACATGATTTTCAAGAGTTTTGGTTGTTTTTTTTTTTTTTTCCATTTTAAAACTTGATGAAAAAAATGCTCAAAGTGTCAATATTGGTTTATTATTCTATGAATCTGTGATAACCACATTTATTTATTGATCTGAATAATATCCACTGTTATACAGGAATTTTACTATTATTATAGTTTGTAAAAATAAACATGAAATCTGGTGATGAAAGAGGTTAAAAGTGACGATAATGGGTCAACCTATATGGTATTTGGTGTAAAAGTGGTAGGAAGTGTTTATAAGTGTTGAACATGTCTGGAAAGTGGAAAAAATGTGTAGAAAAGTCATTAAAATGTGATGTAGAAGTGTCAGAAATGGGAGAAATGTAGCAAAAATGCAAAAATATGACACAAAAAGTGATGATGAAATAGGTTAAAATATGGAGAGTTTGGTGGAGTGGAGTTGCAAAAAAAAAAATGGTAAAAATAAGCAAAAATGGGTTGTGAAATATTAATATTAGTTTTAGCTCAGAAGGCATTTGGTTGACTTCTTCCCAGTGTCTCACAACGGGTCCTGAGTTGATGAAAACATTTAGGTTTACAGTTTCCTTTTATTATAGTTTGTCACATTTAGAAACGTTTGAATTGACGATAAACATATTAATATCTACTCCTGTGTGTTGTGTGTGTGTGTGTGTGTGTGTCACTATCCTTTTCCTTAAAGCTTCGCACCAGAAATCAAAGCCTGAACCTCAGGCATTGGAATAAAACTCCAGTCCTTCAACATCAGCTGGATCGTAGCGTCGTGCTTGTCGCTCATCCTATTCACCGCTAATCAACCGTGAAAGTAATCCCCCAGATATGAATCGGAAATGATCAGTGATAGATTAGTGTATATACCCTTTCTTCATGGTTTTCCTTCATGCCAATAAAAAGAAATCAAACCTCTAAACGCCAGAACACCGTGTTTCACGCAGCAGTCCCTGGACTTAGCTTCTGCCATGTTTGATCCCAGCTGGGACCGCACACACCGATTATAGGAATTAGCTTTGGTGGATTCTCAGCCAACGTTGTAGCAACACTGACCTTTGATTGAGTCTGTTGGGTTTAAGGTGCTGAGAACGATGACTTACAGGATGGAAACAGGGCTGTGATGATGAAGATCAAAGGCTGATTAAAGCATTTCATAACACATTTTTTCCTTGGGGTCAATTTGACCCCAGGGATATTTACAGATGCAAAAAATGAGGAGCACAAAAACACGAGTAAGACAAACACCAACTGAGTGAAAAATCCATTAAAATATTGAGAAGTTTTCATATGAATTTACAGAAACTGTTAAAATTTCTCATCAGTGATTTGTGTTTTTTATACAAAACTGTTAAAAATCCTTTATAGAAACACAAACCACCTGAAACCAAACACTGTGGAGTGTTTGTGTTTTTACTCCTAGTGTTTATATGTTGCATTTAGCAACACGTTCACATAAAGCATTACATCATGTTTAACACTCCTATTATCCTAAATAACACATTTTAACCTTGGGGTCAATCTGACCTCAATATATTTGCCTCTAGAAAATGATTTTCTTGAATGGTTTTTATCTAAGTTTTATCTCAAATTTCACACAGACAGACATGTTTAACACAGATGAACAGCTTGGGGTCAAATTGATCCCAGAGGAACACCATTGTGTTCAATATGTGATCAGCACATTCAAAAATATCATTATGATCATTTTATGCTTAATTGATTGTGCCCATAAAATTAGGAAAAGTTATAAAATATGAAGCAAAAAAAAGCAAAATATTAATTTTTGAAGGATAAACATTAAATGGGGTCAAATTGATCCCAAAAATAACAGGAGGGTTAATGCAAACATGTAGATTTATGCAGGAATCATCCAAAAAGTGGCTTTTAAAAATTGTTACTATTTCTTTAAATACCATCTTATCATCGTCTGAAAACAACAGATTTTAATCTTCCTATTATCTTGAAAAATGGCCGCCATATTGAATTGTTAAGTGACAATCGCCTTTTTCCAAAAATAGTGGCCCTTAGAGTATCTGTGACAAATTTTATGCTTTTATACTAAAGTGGACATTTTTTTTACTAATCTGCTGCACTATAAACAACATCTTCATAATGAACATTGACCTGTTCTCCACCATCAGGACAAACTTTATCATTAGAATGAATTTATCTTTTTTCATTTTCTTCTTCAAGGTTGCTCATTTTGTAACTTTATTAAAATGATAAAGGAAATTACATTATAAAGTTTTAATTTTCAAAAGATTGCCCAGCAAATAGGTACCAAAATTCAATTTGAAGTGGAAAATTTGAAAATGAAAAAGCATTAGCAGAAAGGCTAATGCTGAAGGTTATAGCTGCCTTATTGACTCATAAATAAAATTGGTAATAAATAATTTTCATTTTCTTCTTCAAACACTTCTCATTTGTGACACAACTAAAAAAAAGCAAAGAGGTCATTGCATTTTTGTTTTTATGCCCCGCCCCTGTGCAAAGTGTAACATAATTAAGTTTGACTTTGCAATCCCACTCGGCGCAGCAGAGTAACGTAAGTGGCAGCTCTTCTTTGGATTATTTATTATTCATTTTATTTATGAGTTAAAAATGGAGCAATATTCTGAAAATGAAAAGCATTTCTGTTAATACATTTTAAATTGAATTATGGAACAAATATGCTTCCATAGTCTGTTGCACTTTTGATCACGTAAAACACATTGAGTTGCCTTGTGTATGAAATACACTATACACATAAATTTGCCTTGCCTTGAATGAGGTCAAATTGACCCCAGGGATAATAGAAGGGTTTAGCATCAAGGCTGATATGAGAACAATGGATTTCTTCATCGTCAAAGCTGCTGATGATCTGGTTTTTTACTCAGATTCTCTATAAATGACAGCATGGTGAAGCGAATAAGACGAGATAACAGAACACACTGTGTGATGGATGGAACAGCTTTTTACAGGATGTGCTATAGGGCGATGTAGAAATATATCAACTTTGTAGCTCGGTGTCACTGAGCGACGAGAAAGACGTTTCCTGCTGTGACGTCTTCAAAAGCGTTTCCTCGTGCAGAGCCTGGAATTAATGAGTTTTGACTTCTGCCATGGAAACAAGTATTTTACATAAAACAATGTGAATTGTGTTCATGCAAGATTCTCAACCATCGTTTTTTTTTTTTTTTTTTTTTTTTTACTGCATTAATAAACCGAGGCTTTAAAAAATTTAGGCAAACCTTCGCTGAGCGTGCCGATGGCCGGGCCGCCCCCTCCTCCCTCTCTCGGGGGCTCACTTGGGGGACCGCAGGGGCCGGCTTGTGTAGCTTCGGGGGAGGGAAGGGTGAGTTGTGGGGCCTCGCCCACGCTGGGCCTCCCCTGGGCCGTGCTAGGTGGGTGTGGTGTGGGGGCGCGGCCGGTGGCTCCTGTCCTGGCGGATCCGCGTCGGGGTGGTTGGTCTGCTGGCTGGGGGCGCCGGGCCCGTGGGTGCCGTGTCTGGGCGGGGGGTGCCCCGGGGGTGGGTCTCTGTGTTCGGCGTCTCGGGGTGCGCCCTCCCACCATCTGCCCGAGGACGGGCTGCGGCTCAGCGAGGTGCCGCGCCGCCTTGGGCAGGGTGGGGCTGTTGGCTGGGGCCTGCTGTCCTCCGGGCTGTGCTGACGTCAGGGGTGTCTCATGTCGGCGCGGGGGTGATTGGGGGTGGTCTCCGTGGTGGGGGGGTCTCTGCTGGCGACATTGATGTGGGTTTGTGGTGCCTGGCTGGGGGAGCATGGGTTCGCCTACCTATCGGTCCGTGGCTGGCGGGGTGGCCCTGCTTGGGTGGTTGGTGGCGTCCTCTCGTCGGGGGGGGCTGGGGCCGCCCACCTGTGGAGGGTGCTATGTCGTGGTGTCGTGCGGGCCTGTGCTGGCCCTGGTGTGGGAGCTGGCCTCTCTCCTGCGCGGTCGCCGCCTGCTTTGGCGGGGCGGGCCGCTCTGGGCCGGCTGGCGGCGGGGGTCGCCTCCTGGACTTGCTGGGGGATGTGGCTGGTGCCTGGCTCCGCCTGGGGGGTGGGTCCCGCCGTGCTCCGTATGGCCGCCGCGGTTCGGGGGGGTGCCACGGGGGGTCCTCCGGTTGTGCTGCTTGGCGCGTCTCTGGGGCTCGCGGTGCTGTGTGCCCGTCTGCGCCGTCTGCCCTCTCCGGTGGCCCGCTGTGCGGACGGGCCGGGCTCCTATCAGACAGGCCTCCTACATGGAGACTTCACTTCACTCACTCCCAGCTGGTCTGGCTCACCCACTTGTTCCACCACACTCCCATACCCAACCCTTGGGGGGCTGGATGGTGGGGCTGGGGGTGGAGGGGGCCGCCGCCTGCGCTACTAAGTAGTGGCGCGGGGGCGGCACTCCCACCTCTGGCTGCCATACTAATCCTCCAATTTTAATTACACCTCAACACACCACCCCCGGAGGGTGGGACCACCACTTCCACCCTCCGGAGCTATTGCACCACATATACATATATACACATAGGCCGGCGGGCGCCAGCCGCTGCCCGTTCCGCGCGGCTCTGGCCGTCTGCTGGGCGGGGGCCTTGGCTCCTCTGCTGGGGTCTTGGGCGGGGGGCTCTCTGGGCCCTTCCCTTGGGGGTTGGGTGCTTGGGTGTGGGTGGGTGGGGGGGGCTGGATGCTGGCGGGGGGCCTTGGGGTTGGGGGTTGGGGTCGGTGGGGGGATGCGCTGGGTGCTCGCTGCTTGGGGCTTCCTCGGATGTGTGTGTGGGGGCGGTTGGCTGCCTCTCGGCCTGGGATCTTGGGGGCATCTGGGGGGTTGCTCGGCTGTGGGGGGTTGCCTGGGGCTCCCTGGCCTCCGCTCTTTCTGCTGGCCTGGCTGTCAAATAAAAAAATAAAAATAAATAAAATCTTGAGCTGGTGCATCTCATCACAATAGTGCTACTCATAAACTAAATTACAAACATGATTCAGAAGAAATTACCAGAAATTGTAATATCAAAATGGGGTCAGGACCCAAAAAAGGTTGGGAACCACTGCTTTAACCCAACCAAACCACTGTACAATGTATAAGACAGTATCTGAAGAAGAGAAAAGGCCCAGACGGTGTTTCAGAGTGGGGTCCTCAGAGGGCTGCTGACATGCTCTTTAGGGTCTCAGGGGGAGTATTCATGAACAGATCGTTTTTCACACACTTTACAATGTAGTGAAGCAGATGTCTGACTGAAGTAGAACTAGAGTTAGTAGAAGAATAGTTACACCAAACACTTCACCTCTGACTTTGTTAAAGTAATCAAAGCAGGTCCATAAAAACCTTCTTGCAGTTCCTTTACCTTGATCTTCTGATGACTTTATGATCCACATTTAATCCACATATACAGTAGTTCTTTAGTGATTGTTTGCTCTGAAATATGAAGAAAAAAACAATATTCAAATATCTTGTTAACAGCCATCAAAGCCTCCAGCAAAGCCAGAATGTGCTTGTTATAGCGTTAGCATGGCATCAGTCCAAGTCAATGATGTGAGCTGGAGTGAAAAATGCACTCCATTGTGGGGATTGTAAGGTATATTCAAAATCAGCTAACAACAAATGCAATAAGAGGGGATTAAAAGCGATACATCACAGAATGTGCATTAATACAATAGGGGGCCTGTGTGAATGTTTTAGTGACACTTGTGTAGACGTCACAATCTCAATTAGTTAAAAAAAAAAAAAAAAAGACGTGACCTGTCCCGAGCCTGAACCCGTCCGACCAAATGAAGCCGATGTCTCTTAAAACTTGAACCTGTTTCTACCAGACACCATTCATGGCGTGCGCACATGTTGAGGAGATGGAGAGAGTCAGCATGTGTGCGTCTTTTTCACACGCTAATAGAAAAACAACACCTGATGCAGCGTCCAAACCCGATCCGAACCCTTGGTATAACCATCACAATTAAAGGTATTGTGGAGGATGTTGTTTTGGCTTCAAATTCTGGGTAGATCATCAAGACTATTGGTCCTCCTAAATGTCAGTCATTCTAGTGATATGTTTACGTAAGGCCATGCTCATCGCTAGCTAGTTTTTTGCTTCCACTTCAAGTGTTTATGTGTCTCTTGAGCGACAGTTTGAGCCGTTCCTTGAAGCTCGTCATTCTCACCGGGTCCATTGAAAATGGCTGAATCACAAGAGAAAAACTGTCTATGAAGTGTATGAGAAGAAAAGAAAGGTCTCAGAAAAGTAAAAAAGTTAGCTTATATGAGCTATGCCAACTCCAACGTGTAAACAGAGCAGTGCACGAGGAAAACTGGGCTCGTGCATGCTCTGTCCCACACTTTTAATAGGCGTTCCCTCTTAGGAGCAGGTACAGTGTTGCGCATGTGCATTTTTTCAAAAAGTGGAGAAGGCGTTTATTTTCTAAACTTGGGAAAATCCTCCTCTATACATTTAAGCCTGATCCCCAAAACATTTTTTTTCCACTATATTTATTTTTTGAAAATGTTCTTGTATTTTTATTTTCTTTTTTTAAGTATATATGGTTGTTTAACTATGCATGGAGATGAATGAATACATTTGCAGTGTACTTGGTTTATTAGTTCAGACAAAGAAAATATATATTAGTTTAAAAAAATCTTGACAATTTCATTAAAAGAATAAGAATCTGTATTTAGATGATGTTTAGCTTCTGGATGGATCATCAAGACTATTGGTTCCTCCTAATTGTCAATCATGTTTACGAAAGGCCGTCGGACGTGCTCGTGCCTGGTGCCACCAGATCCTTTGAAAATGAATTTTCACTACCGGTGGCAAGTCTGACATAGTGGGAACAGTGCAAATCTTCTTTTGTAAGGTAAGCTTGTTTGACCGATGTCCACACCCAGTTGTAAACAGAGCTGTGCACAAGGAAATGGGGCTCGTGCACGCTCTCAACACACGTAGGCGTTTGTGCGGCATGCGCATTTTCCCTAAATGAGCGTAACATATTTAATCAATTATTATGACTTATTGAAGTAACTGTGTTTGAATTACTGCATTTTCACGTACGCATTCACTCGAGCAGCAATCTCCTCCCATGCACGTATTTCTCTCCTGGCTAGGAGATACGGTGTTACCTTTTTTTTTTTAGTAACGTCTCATATTCCCCATACGCCTGCATGAGGATATCCCAATCTGTCGGCGGTGAAGTAAGTGCCTCACTACCTAGTGGTTGCCATGGCAGCTCGTATAATCTTGGCTCCATTGATGATGGCTTTTTATCGCGCGTGCACGGAAGTAACCCAAGGTTTACATACTCAGGGTTGATTGACCCACTTCATACCAGCTGTAATGGAATCCGATACCCAGAGTTGCCCATCGCTGGGAATGTTGACCCAGAGTTTATGGATTGACTCAGAGTTTGTTAACCCTCCTTTATGAAATACCCCTCTGGTGTTTATTCAACTTTTTTGAGAAGTAACAAATCGGATGGTTGACTTTGTGTTTGTCTGTCTGCAAAGGAACAGCACCAGCACCCCAGATACTGGCGTCATCTTCTAACTTCAAAGGGAGCGCAAAGTCAGGCACAGCGAACACAGGCAAACTACACAAAAGAGCCTTGGCGGACTCAGAAGCAGTTGACATGCAGAAGTCCAGACAGAATTTTCAAGGGGCTAACTAGAGTGGTGAGAGGGGTGACAACTTCCGAAAAATTCCTACAAAACTCTCTATAGTAGCCACACTTTCCCAGAAATTGACGTAGCGCAAGTTTCGACTGTGGAGCAGGGAAGTCAACTACAGCCTGCACTTTAGCTGTAACTGGGCGAACTTGACCATGACCCACTTGTTTTACAAGGTGTTCCCTTCCCACATTTTTACTTTGCAAGATTGATGATCACTATGATCATAGTGCCCGTTGTGTCCAATCTTCCTCAACGCTGTTACATGAGCCATCACTGTTACTGCACTTGCTCCTGGTCTCCTTTCTTCTGCTGTGACATCTGAGGTCCCTAGCGACACCTTTTCACGTAAACTATTTTGTAAGGATTCATAGCATCTCTGGCTACCACCCTATTGGGCGCCAACACACAGACTTTTTGCCCAAATTTCCTACTCTTTATCATTGATGGTATCTGATTCCTCATTTTCCCAATCCACAATGGGAGTGCACTGTTTTGAAAGAACCTTCCACTTTAACCTGTACCATCCCTGTCAAGTTTGCCACTTTCCCCACCTGTCTACCACCCTCTCAACCAATGAACCAGCCTATGCAGCTCATAAGCTCGCACCCTTGTTTGTCCTTTTAAAAATGTCAAACCACTGTCTCCTTGCTGCGTATAGGGAAGGCAGATGTCAAAAGTGCCATCGGGATGTACCACTTCCACCTTACCTTATTGTGTGGTGTCAACATAATACTCCCACCAGCCACTAACAATCTTGGTTTCTCATCTGTCTCCTTGATCGTTAGGGTTAGGTGGAGATCATCTGCAGCCGTGGCCGACTCCACCGGTACCCTCCGGCACCAATGCATCCTCCTGAGGAGCTCCGGTGACCGCTTCACTCTCACAATCTCTAACATGCAGCACACTGGCATCCACCAGCTGTCTACCCAGCACTCTCTGCATCTCTGTTTTGTGGACATTAGAAGACACATTGAGGCTAAAATGACTTGCAATCATCAACAACTCCAAACGTATCCCAAGGGGGACGCTCATCAAAATCTTCTACAGAAAAATCTTCCATATCCCACCTAACTCCCTCCCACACAAGAAAGAAATATACCAACAGAGGAAAATACACAGCTAAACTGACTAAAAATCACAGAAAAAAAAATTGGCTGGATAACCCTCCAATTCACGTTACGTTCAGACTAGGAGCTACTGAACGGCACATGAAAACACCACCCTAAACCAGCCTACACCACCCTAAACCAGCCTACACCACCCTAAACCACCCTAAACCACCCTAAACCAGCCTACACCAGCCTAAACCACCCTAAACCAGCATAAACCAGCCTAAACCACCCTAAACCAGCCTCAACCAGCCTAAACCACCCTACACCACCCTAAACCAGCCTACACCACCCTAAACCACCCTAAACCACCCTAAACCACCCTAAACCAGCTTAAACCACCCTAAACCAGCCTCAACCAGCCTAACCAACCTACACCACCCTAACCACCTAAACCAGCCTCAACCAGCCTAAACCAACCTACACCACCCTAAACCAGCCTCAACCACCCTAAACCAGCCTACACCACCTAAACCAGCCTAAACCAGCCTAAACCAGCCTACACCACCCTAAACCAGCCTAAACCAGCACATAAACCAGCCTAAACCACCCTAAACCAGCCTAAACCAGCCTCAAGCAACACACGTCAGGGCTATTTATTTACCACATGTAAGATAAGGATTTGTACAAACAGAATTACGCAGAACCCAAACAAAAAGAACATGAGTTTAGCAAACTGAGCTAAAACATGACAAAGTGAAAAAGCTGTTGTTTCAGTTTATTTTTTAAAAGTTAAGATAATAAATGAAATAACAGCTTTCTATTTACTTCCTTTTCCAAGCAGCACATATTGATAACGTCATGTGTATTTCCATTTGTGTATTGTGAAATCAGTGTTTTATGCATTTATTTTTAAAGGTTACAATATATTGTTTCATTTAACTATGTATTTGTTAATCAAACAATCATGGAATATATCAAAAGTTTAAAAATAAAAGGAAAAAACAGCTTTTCAACTTACTCCGTCATGTGATTTGGTTCTTTCAAAATAGTCTTGCGTACTTTCAGTTCCTTCAAAATAAAATGCCTTGTCATGTTTTAAGGCCCGATGCCGTTGAGTCTGACGTTCATTTTGAAGCCTGAGGCCATGTGATTTGATGGCGTTTGGTTTGACAGAGGTTTTGCTGAGTCATGAGTCCATTTGGCCTGACAGATGACAGAGGTTTTATTTGACAAATTTACAATTTGTCAAATAAAACTTTGGTTTACTTCAGTGTAGATGTTGTGCTGTGATTTTTGTTTGCACTGTGCATATATTAAGTATTTCTGTTTGCATAGTACTGCATCTTAGTTGAAAATATCATAGTTCATCAATACCTGTTTTCATACACAGTTTGCATGTTGTGATTTTTTGTTTATTCATACCTGTAGCCCGTATGGAAATGACTGCAATTTTCATGTGCAATGTTTTGTAATAAAAACAAAAATTATTATCCAGCATCTTTGCTAAGCTTTTTTGTTTAACGCCAATGCGTTTTTGATTGTTATGCTTCCCATTGTGGATTAAAAGTGGTTCAAGATGTTTTGTTTCTGTCCCTTTTATTCTCTGAAGATGTGAAGTGTTTAGTGGCATAAGATGGTGGGGTGATTGCAGTCTCTGCAAACTAGTGTTAAGTGGTAGAAAAAGGTTTTTTTAAACTAATTTATTATAGTTATAGTTTTACAAATGTAATCCAATTTAAATTGTAAAATTTGAGTTATTTATATGATAGAACTTTGTTCAATTAACAAAATGTATTTTTAAAGCTGAACAAAAATATAAAATGTTAAAAGACATGAAAAAATGAGTGTATCATATGTAATTCATGTAACATAAATAAATAATATGTATTGGATTTTTATATAGCGCTTTATCATAGACACTCAAAGTCACTTTACAGAATGAAGTCATTATTTCACTCCACACTTAGTGGTGGTAAGCTACTATTGTAGCCACAGCTGCCCTGGGGCAGACTGACAGAATCGAGGCTGCGTTTAGTGCATGTTAAAGGGTGTTTAAATAAAGAAAAAGAATATAAAAAAAATAAATAAATTAACAAGAAAAAATGCACAATTAAAAGTTGGAAATTCAAATACAGAACTTTTAGGGGTTAGAATAAGAAAGGGTTAGGGGTACAGTAAGGATAAGAAAGGGTTAGGGGTACAGTAAGGATAAGAAAGGGTTAGGGGGTACGTAGTAAGAAAGGGTTAGGGGTACAGTAAGGATAAGAAGTTAGGGGGTACAGTAAGGATAAGAAAGGGTTAGGGGTACAGTAAGGATAAGAAAGGGTTAGGGGTACAGTAAGGATAAGAAAGGGTTAGGGGGTACAGTAAGGAAGGTTGGGAAACGAACGACACTTATTGAATTAATGTAAATCAAACAATCATTAAGATTGGAAATATTATTTCTATTCTCACATTGTTCAATGTTGGTAATTATTAAATGTCAAAGCTGCTTTACCTGGTCTTGGTCAGAGAGGGCGCCGTAGAGCACACATAGATTTGTACTACAGGAGGAAGAGGTGAAGTGAAGTCTATTCATAAATCAAAGCAGACAAGGCCTCTCTTCTTCTTCTATCACACTTTAATTGAAGTAGTTTAATAATTCTCCAGTTATTTTGCCCTAAGCCAGAGCTACTCATAAATCCAACGCTCTGTACACACACTTAAGCTACACTTAACATTCCTCCATGCCATTTAATCTTTCATCCTCCTCCCTCCCCGCCCCTCGCTGTCTCCGTCTGTCTCTTCTTCACCTCCTTCACATCCATGTCGTTCCTTTCCTCTGATTCTCTCTCTGTCTACCACCACCTCGTCTTTAATTCTTTAATTATCGTCATGTCAACCCGTCGCTGACTTGTTTGTTTGTCTGCGTCCGACCCGGGGCTTATTTTCCAACCTTCACACACAGGTGGGAGTTATTATGAGCTCCTCTTCTTTTCTCCCTCAGGTTACGATGTTTCACTTTAAGAAAGGAAAAGTGGAGGTTGCCGGCTCTCGTCTTAAAAATGTCAAACGTGTGAACGACTACTACCAGCGGTTATGTTCAAAGAAAAAGAAAGAAAAGAAATGAAAGAAAGAAAGAAAGAAAGAAAGGCCACCCAGGCTCCAGTGTTTATGGAAAAGTCAGAAACATGTCAGTGTTCGATGGCAATTTTAAAAAAACTAAAAAATCATGTAGTTTTCTGTTGGTAGATCTTTGCTTTCTGTCCTCAGGTGTTTTATGACGTATTTGTTTCCGTCTGTTGCAGCTTTGAGTAAAATGAGTGAATATTAGAGTAAAAAAGTCAATAACTGAACAAAACCCAAAGCAATTATCTTTATTTAACTTTTAGAAATCAAAACTTTAAATCAGAGTTTGGTTTTTCACATCAGCATACATCTCATAAACAATATCCGATAATGAAGCTATCATTTTATTATTAGTTAATGATGTACGCCAGAGAACAACACTCTTTATTTGCTCTGTGCTGTTAGGGTTAGTTTTACTCACGTTAATTCTTCTTTTTGATCGACTGCTACATACGGAGCCCTGGAGGTGACATGGATGTTTTTTATTTTTATGTTGCACGCACAACTAAAGCCTGATACAGTATATGGTTCTGTGTCAAATCGACGCAGATAGACGTAGACCCCCTCCCGGTAATCTGACGTGCTCCTCACAAATGACCTGACTGTGGGCGTTGTGGAACGTAAGGGCTGTGATTGGTCGGCTCCAAACCTCAGCCCCGGTCTATGCCTTTTCCTGTCACCACCGCCGTGTTTTAACCTTTAGCATAGCAACACGAGAGTTGTTTCTACAGTGGATTGAGTCAAAGAAAGAACCCAGATGGACTTAAAGTGTCAGAGTTTTATTATTTCCTTTCATGGGTGCAGCACGCGAAACACCGCCAAACAGAGTCAATCACAGATAAAAGGTGTGTGTTTACTGTCATTATCACTACACTGCCTGTGTGTGTTTCATTAACAGTAAACAGTGACTGACATGTTGTGGAGGCTTCCAGAGAAGTAGACATGACGTTATGTTTACAGCACTGTCCCTCTCCCGTAACTCCCCACTTCCCAGGGCCGTGGCCCAGGTTACCTCGCTGCTCTCAATCGCTCACTGATAAAATCAATTATTTCTGGTAAATCTGAAAATTATCGACGACAAAGCTTGTATTCTCTAAGGATTCTGATAAGATGCTTAAAATGAAACCATATAAGGCTACGCTAAGTATTTATTTATGACGCAGAGCTAAATTAAAGGAGAACATGATGAGACTATTGGTCCATTACAAAAGGCCTCCCTGCAGTCAACAGACTGCTATTGCTTTGGTTTTCCACTTTCACAATGTAGCTTAAAAAACAATGTAACGGACACACTAATGATTAGTTATTCTAGTTAACAGTTCAGTAACAGTTAGCCTGATTGCTCTCTAACGTTACTTATTGTGATATTTGGAATCCTTTATCCAGTTTCTTCTTCTTGGTGACGGAGTTTTCCTCCATGACTCTTGCCACGTCGGCAAAGCAATTTTTGGCAAATCCATGAGGGAAGTTGTGTAGAGTCTCTGGTCTATTTCTGATCTCAGCTTTCTGCTGTTTTGACATTTTATGGAAAGTCTGCAACACTACGGTTGCGTTTTTCTGGTTATTGTGAGAAAGTCTAATGGTTGAAGCAGTGAGAGCATTTATGTCTGCACATCTTTGTGTTTTTGAATAAACATGAAAATGGTTTTCAAATTAAATATAACAGCCGACCTAATGACCAATAGAAAAAGCTTCAAAAACAGAGGTGGGCAAACTTTAATCACAGCAAAAGCATAAAAATGTGATTTTGACTATTTTTATTTTTTTTTGTTTTGTATATTTCTCATTTTCATAAGTTTTTTGTATTTTTTTGCTCTGTTTTGAGTGTTTTTGAGTCATTTTGTGAGTTTTCTGTTTTCTTGTTTTGTGAATGTTTGGATTAGTTTTGTATATGTTTCATTTACTTTTCTGTATTTTTTTCCAAATGATTTAATTATTGTAGATGTATTGGTGTATTTTTGATGTTCTGTTTATTTTTTTCTTTTTGTACATTTTTTTTCTTTATTTTTTATTTCTGTGTTTTTTGGTATTTTATGTTTTTAAAAAGTAATTTTGTGTATTTTGGGAGTCATTTTGTTGTTTCTGGAGTATCATATTTTGTATTATTTTGTTCTCATTTATATATTTATTGTTATTGTTTATTTGTTCTTTTCTGTAATTTTAGTATTTTATATTTGTCTAAAAAGTAATTTTGCTTATTTTTGGAGTCATCTTGTGTATTTTTTTGCCAATTTTGTATGCTTTTTTATAGTCATTGTGTATATTTGGATTCATTTACTGCGTTTGGCCAAGGACATTTTAAGCCATTTTTACCTTTAATAATTCAACAAATAATATTGATGACTTCACAGCTCTAAATGTAAAAGGTGTGTTTCCTTATTTTGGGACCAAAAGGCAAAGTTTCTGTCACTTTAAGTGTGTGTGTGTGTGTGTGTGTGTGCGTGTGTGCGTGTGTGCGTGTGTGTGTGTGGTGTGTGTGTTTGTTGTGTGTGATGCATTTAGGTCACACCTTGATCTAAATGCACAGGAATCAGACGTGTGCTGTGGACACTCAAACATCCACATGTTGGAAATATAGTTTTTTTCAAACGACGCCGGAACCTTTTTCTCAATCTCAGCATGAAAAAGGAACTCAACAAAGTGCTTTAGCTACTAAATAAAAAAGGTGTAAAGGTGTGAAATGACAGAACTATATGAAACCTGAAAGGAACTATGGGTGAAGTGAGAGAATAAAGAAAGACGTGTGAAAAAATAGATTTAAAGTTAGAAACTGAACTAAAGAAACTAAAAAAAGCATGAAACCATCTACTTTCACATTTTATCTCAGTCTGTAAATGTGAACCAAAGACCTGGACAACTACAACCATTCATTATCTACCACAAATATCAATTTACACTAATAGCTTCACAGTTTCATTTCCCCACTGACGTGTCATTTACTACTGATATCCTTCACATAGGATTTAATTATCAACCCTGCAAAAGATGTTTGAAAATGTTTGAAAAAATAAGCCTTTGACTTTTATTTTCTTTACTATCAAAAGGTCATAATGTCTTCCTGATGAAACAAAGTAAAAATAACATGTGAGACATTTACAGTAAGTGAGAAATAAAGAAATAAACTGAGTTTGATAGAAATCTAATGATGTGTTTTCTTTTGTATCTGTTTCTTTTTTTTGACTACGAGGTTGGAACAGATGTTTCTCAGCAGATGTGGGAGAAATTAAAGAAAAAATAGAGGTTTGTTCTTCCTATTAAAAGGCAGTTTTTCCCCCTACTGTAGCTGTTCATGTGGATTTATTGGGTTCTTAACAGTATTATTTTTTGTGATACGTGCTATGAGATGACTACTGTTGCATGTAATTAGTGCTACATAAATAAAGTTGAATTAAATTGAATCGGAACATACGTTCACTTCAAAATTTTATTTAATCCTGTAATTATGTACATTTCCTTTTTTTTCTTAAAGTGTGTATTTGTTCTCATTTTATGTATTTTAGTTGTGTTTTTATAATATTTTTCCGCTGTTTGTGTGTTTCTGGGGTCATTTTGATTAATTTATTTGCTTTTTTGTGTATTTTTTGTTTTCTGTTTTAGCCTTCTTAAGGTTTTTGCTTCACCCCAGTAAAAATTTTATTTAAATTTAAATACACTAGTACAGTTCCCGTCGGAAGTATGCATTCATGTGGGAGCATAAGGGGTATAATTGCGGGTGCAAAATGTGTGTGCAATTTTCCTGGTTTAATTCTATGGGACATTCTATGCATGATAAATGTGTTTGTTGTTTGTTTTTTTACTCACTTTTATATTTTTTTTGTTTGGTGTATTTTTCTGTAATGTATGTTTTTTGGAGTCATGTGTATTTTTGTATCTTTCTGTTGTGTTTTGTCCATTTTTTGTATAATTATTGTTTTTGTTGCCATTGTAGTGATATTCTAGTCATTTTTGTATTAATATTGTTTTTTGTTTTATTTTACTCATTTATTATATTTTTTATACTAAATGTGTGTGTGTGTGTGTGTGTGTGTGTGTGTGTGTGTGTGTGTGTGTGTGTGTGTGTGTGTGTGTGTTGTAGATTTTGCACATTTCCAAGAGTAATGTAAACACAGCTAGTGACGGTGTCACATCAGAGGGGTATTCCATAAAGGAGGGTTAACAAACTCTGAGTCTATCCATAAACTCTGGGTCAACATACCCTGCAATGGTAAACTCTGGTATCTGATTCCATTACAGCTGGTATGAAGTGGGTCAATCTACCCTGAATATGTAAACCTTGGGTTACTGACGTTCACTCGCGCAATAAAAAGCCATCATCAACGGATCAACGATTACACAAACTACCATGGTAACCACCTGGAAGAGAGTGATTTATCACCCTGATGGTGTTTGAGGAATATGAACCTGTTCTAAAGGTGTGTTCACACTGAATACACCTTTCGTGACAATTAAATCACCCATGATTAGTCACACTTTTTGGTTGCTTTATCACTTTATTGCTTCAGTGAATAAAATGAATAAAATAGAGTCCTCCTGTTAAACTGGCTATAAAGACACTGACTGCCACTTCATATCGCATCATTTAAATTGGTTTTTAATGTAATATTGTTGCCAGAGTCATCTCAACGTCCAAAAAATGTCATAAACAAAAAGACTGAAACACGCCACAACCCATCGCTTCCATGAGCTGTGTCATAATTCACTGCACCACCATAACTTCAAAGTTTTGTTGTCTAAAAGTGGATTAATTTAAATGATCATCTCCTCCTTTATATTATCCACAGGTTTGTATTCAGTGAACTTTACTACAGACGTCAGTAGATGTTTTAATGTAGATCAACCTCTCAGTGACTTTCACTTAATGATCTACATCTACAATGTCATAGAAAACTACCGTTATCACAAAAAAAAAAAAACACAACATTAGTAATGATGTGAACACGTCTGTGGTGTGTGATGTTACTAATGTGTTTCAGAGAAAAGTGTTAAGGTTCATCAAAGTGTTCAGAAATGGTGTTCAGGTGGGCGGAGCCAGGTAGAAACCCAGGGTTTCTTTGATTAAACCTGCCAGTGACCAGGTTTAGTTCACGGACAATGTTACCATGGTAACATACTCAGAGAAGAACATACCTCACGTTTAGGAATGAGATACTCAGAGTTTCCCTCATTTGAGCCTGAACATACTTGAACATAACCCACTTTACGGAATACCCCTTAGGTCACCATTGTTGGTTTTAACCAACAACATGTTGTTTGTCCTTATTTACTGTATATACAGTCCTTTGTTGTGTGAAATATCTAGAGTTTTGAATGGAAACATAACAAATGTAAAAGACAAACTGGGATGTTCTATTGACCTCAGACAGTACCATTGATTTAATAAGCAGTCTGTGGTCAGTTAGAGGGAATATTTAATAAATAAAACCATTCTAATGCCTCTTGGCTCTGATTGAAGCTTCTTAACGTATAATAAAAATAACCCAATACACAACATATGCAGGTCTGTCCAACAGCATTTAGCCTCTGCGGTTTGAAGGAAATCTGAAACAATTAACGTAAATGTCTCCCTCCTGCTGCGTCTCAATGCTCCACACAGAGCGGACGTCCCTCAGCTGTTTCACAGCTTGGGAGCAAAAGGTCAGAAGAGCTGAGATATAAGAGGAGGGGGCACCATGATGGGTTCTAACATAGGTCTAGACCCATTCAACAAGAGCATTAAGGGTTGATTCACAGCAGTGGAGGTAGAGGTGATACCTAATGTTGGTTGTTTTGGTAAAGTCACGTATGATTGGCCTCCTACTTCAGCTAACAGGAAGACTAAACATATGGCAGGGTGGGACCTCACTGGGAATTCAGACAACACCCAGTCATTAGGGCGGGAAACGGACTGGGTGGAATATCTTCAAGCTTCTGAGGACCATCCCTAACATTCTTCTGAGGACGATCCCTAACATTCTTATAAGACGGATAGAGACCTCAGAGATCAATAAATAAAATACTGGATCAATTTCTCACACACACAAATATCCAAGGATGTAAGCTTGTTTTTTTTTCTGTTTTTTTATTATTTAAATGTCACAAACAATGGGTTTGTTGATGTGGTTTTGGTTTGGATACGTTTTGTGCATTGCGTAGAGGATTTAGAAACATGTAGAAGAACACAAAGACAGCGTTAAAATGTTTTTAAGAAATGTTTTTACTTCATTCTGGACATGATTTCCTGGGCCTGTGAATATATCTGTGGATACACATGAAGACAATCAGGCTGTTTTTGTCCCGACTTTTCTCCTTCCCAACCAAAGACGACAAACGCCAAATTTTCCAGGTCCATATTATTATTTTATGAGATTATTGTGTGGTCTGAGGTTCAGAGTGAATTTGTCCAGAGAATAATGCAGAATCTTCAAGTGTGTGTTTGGGGGAAACAAACGACCGACGAGTCCTGATTCTGAGAAATATGAAGTAGAACAGAACGTAGCCAATCAAAAGCAAGCCAGCGCGATAGCTGGTGTAAACAGAAGTCGTTGTTAGATTACAAAAAAAAGATTCAAATTCTGATGCAGCTGGTTATGATTTACAGTCCGCGTAAATCAGAATCAGAAATCAGAAAAGTTTATTTTGCCAAGTACAGTTTTAAAAAACAGCACAGGGAATTTGACTCGTTTGTCGATGCACAGAACAGAAAATACAATGGCTTTATGGGTGACTGGGGGTGTGTTCATGTGGATGGTGGCAGAGGGAAAGAAGCTGTTTTGTGTCTGGAGGTTCTGGTCCTGATGGACCCAAACCTCCTTCCAGAGCAGAGAGATTGAAACAGTTTGTGACCGAGGTGGGAGGAGTCAGCCACAATCTTTCCTGCACGCCTCAAAATCCTGGAGGGGTACAGGTCCTGGAGGGGTACAGGTCCTGGAGGGGTACAGGTCCTGGACGGAGGGCAGATTGCAGCTGATGACCTTCTCTGCAGAGTGAATGATACGCTGCAGTCTGGCCTTGTCCTTGGCCGTAGCTGCAGCGTACCAGATGGTTGGAGGAGCAGAGGGTGGACTGGATGATGGAGCTGTAGAAGTTCACCATCATCTTTGTTGAAAGCCTGAACTTCTTCAGCTGCCGCAGGAAGTACATCCTCTGCTTTCTGCAGTCAGTGTCTTCTCCTCGTTCTTCTCTCTCTCTCGCTCTGTTTCAGGTGAAGCTGATGATGTCACTTCCTGATCTGTGGTTCACGTCTCAACTAGTCTGGAACACTCTGATGTTCTATCTCTCTATCCTGTTCTGTTGGTCCTTCTGTCCACTAACCACAACCAGTCCACGCAGATGGCTGCCACCTCTGAACCTGGTTCTAACAGAGATGTTTCTTCTCACTGTCGCTAAATGTTTGTTCATGTGGATCTTGTTGTTTTTTTTTTCTTTCTGATTATTAATTTTATATTTTGATAGGCGCATTGAAATCATTGTGTTGTCATTTATGCTATACAAATAAAGTTGAAAAAAAAATTGAATTAAATTGAATTTTCTCCACCAATGAAAATGCCCAAACTACCATCATTTCTTCCTCTTGAACCTTGACTTCTATCCTTCGTCTTGTGTTTTGGAGTTCAAGCTTCTTCTTCTTCTTCTTCTTCTTCTTCTTCTTCTTCTTCTTCTTCTCTTCTTCTTCTTCTTTCTTCTTCTTCTTTCTTTCTTCTTCGTCTTCTTCTATTCTTCTTTCTTTCTTCTTCTTCTTCTCTTCTTCTTTCTTCTTCTTCTTCTTCTTCTTCTTCTTCTTCTCCTTCTCTTTCTTCTTCTTCTTCTTCTTCTTTGTCTTCTTCTTCGTTCTCTCCTTCTTCTTCTTCTTCTTCTTCTTCTTTCTTCTTCTCTTCTTCTTTTTCTTTCTTTCTTCTTTAACTTCTCTTCTTCTTTTCTTCTTCTTCTTCTTCTTCATCATTTTACTTGGATCACGTTTTATCACGCGGGATTTCAGACTCTTATTGGACAGAAAGCGTTGTGATTGTGATCAAACTGTTTGCACCTGATTTTTTATTATTTTTTTTTATTGTCATGTGTGGAATCTGAAGGATAAATGATTTAGAAAATCCTTTATGTGTACCTGCTTTAACAGCCTTCACTGAACCAAACATGTGCCATCCAGAGCAGCTGTATTAGGATTTATTCTGGTATCACTGGGACAAACGGGAATAAAAAAAGTGAGTCAAGCCAATCACTGTCCTCTTTGTCTGGAAAAGAAACACAATAAATCACAGTAAATGAATTTAAAACACTTCATATAGGACTCCACATCCCACAATGCAATGTGTGAACATGTCAACACTGAAAGTTTGTTTTCATCTCCATCCTAAACAGTCAGGCAGTATATTCAATTTATTTTCTTGTTTTTAGTAAATTATGTTTGATTCAGTGATTGATTTTATTAAATAATAACTTTAACACATAGATTTTACAGTATGTTGGTAGATGGATCATTATTGTATTTATCTGTATTATATTTGTACATTTATATATATATATATTTTTTTTTTTTTTTTCCTGGAGGTGTGGAGTTGTATTTAATCCTTATTTAATTAACAATCTTTTATTTCATTTTGCAGACTTTCTTTTCTATGTTTTAAGAACAAAAAAGAAAAGATTGTTCCCTCTGGGATAAATAAAGTATATCTGATTCTGATTGTAATTACCACAAAATCGTCACTTTAACAGAGTTTTTTGGGTCATTCTGGCATCAGTAGTGGATGATAATCAATTTTGAATGATACAGGTACTGTTTAAGTCATTAAATAATAATAAATAAAATATACTTCTCTATGTTTCCTCTCCTGAACAGAATAAAACCCAACAAGGATCATCATATCCAGATCGTCTGAGTTAAGGAGCTGCTCTATCAGACCTGAGGGGCCACAGACTGTTACTGAGAGTTTAAAGATGCGTACCATCGTACGAGCAATCACAGAACGAGCCGAGCGCTCCCCATGCAGCATCACTTCACATGTTGATTACTCTCATTACAACCGAGTAATTAGCACCTGAAGAAGAAAGAGGCAGGATTGGAGATGCTGCTCCCCTGGTGATTCTAAAGAGTTGGTTTATCTCGGGGGGGGGGGATGAAGGGTTCCTGCAGGGAACACACACAAAAGCACAGGATTATTTACACTGAGCCTCGAGGTAAAGAGTACTGTTATATGAAAAATGAAATTATACTATACTCGAGTACAAGTAAGTCCTGTGACAACTACATTAGAACAACTCATAGAATTAAATAATTAAAAAAGATTTACAGACACAAAAAACAACTGAGAATACTTGTGTGTGATCACCTGTTACATTTGTTTTAGTTTAGTTTTAATTAAGTATATTCATTAATTCTGAGTGAACACAAACCAATAACATGCATCAACAACTCATGACAAACTTTTTCAATCAACAGTTGTTCTGTGCCTTTTTTTTGTCACTTTTATTCAGGTGTCACTAATGTAAATTAAATATGTATTACACAGATAAAATTTAAAAAAACATTGATTCATTTAGCTCACAATATTTAAAGTATGTAATGTTATTATGTTTCTGTTGTTTTGAGGTTTTATATTATTATATTATTATTGTATTATAAGGTAAAGTTTAAGTCTATCTAATGTGAAGTGAAAATATTTGGGTTGATAAAACAGCGTTTTAGGGCCCGTTAAGGATTTTTAAGACTTTAAATCTATGACAGTATTTTAATTAGTGCTGGGACTTTAACACGTTGCTTGCAATGATTAATTACATAAAAATAAAGCAGGACTTCCCAGTATTATTCACAAAAACATTTGTTTCAGAAAGTTTACAAAAATCCAGAAAAGCATGAATGTAAGTTAGTTAAATGTAACTATGTCAACAAAGCAATCATAATATTCTTTATTCATGTTACACATTATATTATATTATTTAGTTGTTTAAGATCATTTATTGTTATTATTAATTTCAGACACATTTAAACTGGAATAATGTTGCTTCTTGTGTCAAATATTATGTGATTAATTCAGATTATCACAGTTAGTTACAAAGTCTCTAATTCATTTTGAATATTTTTATTGTCGTCCAATCACTAATTTAATAAAACTATGACTTTATTCTTGTAAAATTGAGAATTTATTCTCATAACGTTACATTTTCATTGTAATATTATAACTTTTTTTTTTCTGTGACAGTTGGACTTCTAATTTCCTGAGTTTTGTCTCATACATTTAGCCATCGTGTGTTTCACTGCTCACTGAGAAAAGATTATTTCAACACGTGAAGGTCAAAATAGTGCACGGGTCAGCACAAATATTACATTCCACAACCATTTACTATTTTCTAAAGCTTTAGGTCCTGACAGAAACATATAATAAGCATGAAACATATATCATACATTAGTGCTCATGTTTATCACAACCAGCAGAACAAATATATTCACTGCAGATGTAAACGTAAAGCTAAACAGACAGGCAGAGGGTAAATGTCAGATCTGTGTTTTCCTGATCTAGGAGGACTGTAGGCGTCCGTGTTTCACTTTCAATAAACACTGAGAAACAGAAGTGCTGCACATGTACATGGACCTCAGTGTAAATACACATTGGAACAGCAAGATACACAAACCCTGGACCTTTGATAGGGAGAGGCTGTGATTGGTCTATCCAGGGTCATGTGACTCATGGGCGTCACGGTGTTTACGGAGCTGATGTGGGAAACATTTACCTCCAGGAAATGTAGAATTCAAGCTGATCGTTCAACACTTCCATCGTAGCGCTTTGTTATGACTATTGTGTCATTGGTGCTATATATATAAAGTTAAACTGAATTGAATAATGATAATATTGGTTTGAATCGTGGATTTTAATTATTATATCTTGAAATAATTATTCCACAGTTGTGACGTAAGTTGCCCTCCATGGGTGTTCCGTGTTTGTGGTTGCCAGAGTTCGCACGATAGCCAGGCTGAATGTATTCATATGTTGCTTTATAGGACAGGGGTGCTCTTTGATGGAGATGTTGGTTTTTTATTCATTTTTAATGTCTCACACTTCATGACAGAATCAACATCAAAACAATAAAACATAACATGGAATACATAAGTTCTCATCACTTTACAATGAAAAACAAAAATGAAATTGATTTAACACAAATTGAACATATGTATAGTATTTATCAGTTTGAGAAGGAGCAGGATGAAGCAAATACACAAATGAATATAATACACAAAATGTCTCCAAATATACACAAATGGGCAACAACAAAAAACAAAAGTACAACAAAAACACACAGACCAACAAAATACACAAAATGATTCCAAAAACACAAAAAAGTTCAACAAAACACACAAAAGTACAAGAACACACAAAAGTACAAGAACACACAAAAAGTACAAGAACACACAAAAGTACAATGAACACACAAAAGCACACGAACACACAAAAGTACAACAAAAACACACAAAAGCACAAGACACACAAAAGTACAACAAAAACACTCAAAAGCACAAAAAACACACAAAGTAAAAAAAACTCACACAAAAAGATTCCTAATTACAAGAAAAGCACACAGACCAACACAAATACACAAAATGATTCCAAAAACACAAAAAAGTACAAAAACACTGATATTACAGCAAAAGTAAACGTAACAAGAACACACACAAATACACAAAATTATTTCAAAAACACAAAAAGTACAACTAAAACACACAAAAGTACAAGAACACACAAAGCACAAGAACACACAAAAGTACAACAAAACACACAAAAGCACAAAAACACACAAAAGTAAAAAACAACTCACACAAAAGATTCTAAATTACAAGAAAGCACACAGACCAACACAAATACACAAAATGATTCCAAAAACACAAAAAGTACAAAACACTGAATATTACAGCAAAAGTAAACGTAACAAGAACACACACAAAATACACAAAATTATTTCAAAAACACAAAAAAGTACAACTAAAACAAAAGCACAAAGTACAAGAAAACACACAAAATCTCCTCAATAACACAACAAAATTACAACAAAATCCAACAAAAGTACAACAAGAGCTCACATGACACAACATACATAATTTTTTAAAACACTACAAACACAAACCGTTGTATTTCTTGTATCAACTTATGGATCTGTTATTATTTTATCCTGTGACCTTTAGATCAGAGAATCATATTTTTACTGTCCCTGTGATAAGTTGTTCATATCTGGTCAAAGTCATAGTTTTAAAACTGAGGCTGTTAATGAATCTGAAATCATTCTGTCACTATTAATAAAATAATAAAATAAGTAATAAAAGCTAAGTGTGGACATTCTTAATTCATTCACACAAGAAGTCATTTACACATTAAAAAGAGAACGCTCTATAATATTATGGCAAATGTAGAACCAAATAGATTTGATTGAATGAATAAAGACATCTGAGTTTCACTTTAGCTGCTAATATTAGCTCGTCTGTAAACCTGAACTAATGGGTTAATGAGTGAATATTATGATAATATAGGACGATAGAATGTCTGATAATGTTTGATATTAATCAGCTGTGTGTGTGTGTGTGTGTGTGTGTGTGTGTGTGTGTGGGAGTGTGTAATAGGGTGTTATAGGTCAAACGCTCCATCCATCCAACAAACACAGATGGATGCAGACGCTCTAAACTCTCCATGTGTTGCTTATTTAGCAGAAAACAAAAACCAACAACTATCGCAGCACATTTGTTTGGTGAGATTTCCACAGATAATAAGTTTAGGGGTCGTCTTTCCTTCATATCACGCAACAAATGTGAGTGTTATGGCCTTTGATTTTGTTTTCTGTTGAAATGGTTAGAAAACAGATGATTTGTAGATCTCTGGATCTTCTCCATGGTACATTGTTTGGCCTTTTCAACACTATGAAACACCCACTCAGCTGATTCACAGCCCTGAGAAAACTAACAGTCCATGAACTCATTAATATCCAAATAGTACAGTAATGGTACAACAAGATATTATCTAGCACAGTGATTCTCAAATGGGGGTACGTAATGGCACTACAGGGGGCACTTGAGACAGAGAGGGGAAAATTAACAAATGAAAGCATTCAAATATGGGGTTTTATGTTTATTTTCAGTTAAAATGATAATCATACTAAATATTACCAGACACTCACAAAACAACAACAAAGACACAATAAATGAGAGAAAAACACACAAGATCACTACAAAAATACACAAAATAACAGAGAAACAACCAAACGACACCAAAAGAAACACACACTGAGAGAGAATGATTTAGATAATACCAACAACACAAAAACACACAAAATAAGAGAAAAATATACTGAAAAAAAACAGTCAAACAACAGCAAAATACAGTATATGACACCAAAAAAAAACATTTAGAACATGATTCAGTAAAATACAGAAATTGTCTGTATTTAGATGCTAATGAAGGAGTTGAGGAAGTCAGGATAAAACAGTGGAACAGTTCAAAACATTTGGAATAGAAGAATAAATGTTAGCATCCATGAAAGTGTGTCTAGTGGTTAAGGACGCTGTAATCAGAGGGTTCATGGTTCAAGTCTCACCTGGGCCATCACTGTGGGATGTTGAGCAAGTCCCTTAACTCCTAACTGGAGGACAAATTTAAATATATATGTGTAACAACATATTTACATGATGAATAAAGGCTTAAAGCCCAGTTTAATCTCCATGGATGCGATAACTGTAGAAAACAATTGGTGAATAATTGCAGGTTGACTTCTTGTCTTGGTTTTAACCAAGTATTTCTTTCCATGTATCTTAAAATTGTCCTGTAAGCAGAGTGAAGATATGTGACGGACCATGAGAAAAACAGGAATATGTCGGCCGTGGGTTTCACACATGAAAAAAAAAACAACTAATATTTGTAGAAGTTATGGTTGTTTGAATATTGTCTTCAAAGATTCTGTATTAATATCTATTGAAACCGTTTTAATGTGATTTATCCACAGTTAATAACTTTCAGAATCCTCTGTATAACATGTATCACATGTGTTTCCTGCTCTGAGGAGGAAGTGATTGTTTCAAACACCTGATTCTATGATTTCCTCTGATGATGCTGCTGAGATAAAAAGAAACTGCTAAAGAATCCTTAGTGTCAGACTCATCAATCACAATAGATGCTTAAGTATCCATGTGTTTTACTTCAACGTGTGGTTTATGTTTGTAAAGCCAAAGCAAGCCCATATTATTATTCAGCTGTTTTTAAAAAAAACAAATTTTACCATTTTAAAACCCACAATATTGTTATTTAAAGCATGGAGTGACGTCTTTATAACTTCATCGAGCACATTTTTTTTTTTTTTTCAGAAAATGAAGTTTTTAGTTTTTTTTCTCCATTTCTCTCTTGCCGACGTTTTCTCATGTTGCAACACAAATATGTAAAGGCCATCTATCACCCTATCAACGTTTACATGGGAGCTTTAATTCCTCTGTAAAGGGTTCATGTTACACTAAATGAACTTTTCTCTGTTTTAAACATGATAAAGTGTTATTAGGGCTTCATACACATGTCCACAGTGTGCAGGATGAGCCCACACACCTCGCTACAATTTGATGATGCGTTCCCACTTTGATGACAAACGAAGGTGAGCATTTCATCGTCCTTCGTGCAGTGCTGTGTCTATGTATTTTCTACAGTCTATGTATGTACCGGTGAACGCCCCGCCCCCACGCTCTGTCTGTGTTTATAAAGCAGCATGAGCTCAGCTATGGAGTGGGTGGGAGGAGTGCGGGTCGTCCTCTGGCCTTACGTCACCGTGCGGGGAGGAGGAAGTCAGTGTCCGTCTATAGACACACCCACTCATGAATATGCATAAGTAGAAAGTGACTTTTCAGAGGCTAAAACTATGGAAAACAGGCGAGTTTGGGGAAATAAACCTCAAATATTATGTTTTTGGGGTTCTTAGAACAAATGGAGATGATGGTGAACAATAGCATGATATGGACCTTTAAAGCAGAACAAAAGTTAATTCCTCTTTAAACTGACCATGTAAACACTTAATTCCTAATGCTAATTTAATTCTGAATTAAACTTAAATCCGAATTAGGTGGCTGGTTTATTAGCTTTTAATTCTGAATTAGATAATTCCTCTATCTTGTGAACACTTAATTCACCTTTAAGTTAAATCCGGTCGTTCTGCTCATGCACGATGACGCACTGGTGACGACATGGTGATGGTCGCCCAGACTCGAGCTGAGACTATTTATTTAATAAGAGCCTCAGAAAACATGGATACAATGAAAAGAGTGGATGGATGGAGGCATAAACATGAGGACATTCACTCAGACTTATTACGTACACAGACATCGGCAAACGGAACAGCTTCATCGGACGGGTGATACTAAGACCCGGAGATGGAGTGAATGCGTCCCCATACTGTATGTACCAAGTTAATCATTGTAACATAATTAGAGCTACTATCTTTACCAAGGAGCAAATAATTGTTCCTGGTTATTGTTGAGTTTTACTGGGCTTTATTTACCCGTCGACCAAAGTATGTTATTGTCCAGCTGCTGCTTCAAAACTACAATCAAAATAAAGGAGAAAACAGTTCTCATGTGTGGTGTTCTGTGTTACAATAAAACGTTTGTTGTCCAATCAGAGCCTTCCCACCCCCTAGACCTAAAGAGGAATAGCAAGGTGTGCAATTTGCAAGCAATTTCTGCCACCAAAAGGTGGCATATTACTGAGTAAAAACCCACGCTTCTGCCATATCTGGTCCTGATCACTGACTGTACAGGTGACAATATTCTCTGCTACACCCCGCAATTTTTTTCGGCGGGCCTATGTATATCGTCAGCTTTACATGTGTGATGCGTTCATGAGTGAAATATGTTTAAGCAGTTGTTTGTTAGTTGTAAACCTCACGGGTAGCGCACCGTTTATCTGTTTGATGGATGTTTGTTACCAGAGATGTCCTCGTTCAGCTCTGCTGTTAATAGGCTTTTACTCACCCTACAGCTGGAAAATAGGTACTACAGGTTGGCCGTGCTGGCAATATTTATTAATGTATATATAACTATGTAGTCTCAAACAAAAATCACATATGGCACGACAGCTAAGGACATGTTTCTTAACACTCAAATTTTTATTTTAGGTATTAAAAACATATCTAAAAGTTGAACATTCCATATAAAGCTGAATAAACCTGTTTTCCATGTAAACCTCAATATGGAATTACTATTTCCATGTAAACACGAAGCAGAATACTTTAATTCCGAATGATTTAATTTGGAATAACTACTTCGGAATTAGAAAAAAAAAAAAAAAAAACATCATGTACCCATGGCCAGAGTTGAGAAGCAGGAGAAGGATAAATATATCACTCAGACACTGGGAAGTGAGACAGAATTCTGTTCAACTATATGTTTACTACCTGCTTCCACTCTGTGAAGCCTTGTGAACACGTTCGTTGTAAAAACTAGAGGTTTGAACAGACGGACTGACGGACCACCTACCCCTCATCCTGAGTCTGACAGGGCCTCCATTTAAATAATCTGACAGCGTTCTGGCATCGCTACGAGCTTTTATGAGCAATAAAAGTGGCGTGTGAACAGACTGGGCGAGCCAAGCTGCCATCCAACGTAGACAACATGAGCACACATTACAGCCTGTGTGTGTGTGTGAAATATAAAGTGTGTCTGCCACAAAACTGTTTTATTTCTCCGCCAGAAAGTAAAAAGTTGATTGGGAACAGAGGTGCCTATTACAGTCAGAGGTAATAATAGGGTGGTGCGACGGCATATATCACAGAGGAAGCAACGACAGAAAAGACTCCTTTGGCAGTCGTCCCGCTGTAGCACGGTGTGTGTGTGTGTGTGTGTGTGTGTGTGAAGTCCCTTGTGTTTCTGGGTGAGACTTTGAGCTGGAAGTGGAAAGAAAGCGTTTAAAACGTGACCCTAAACAGGATGAACAGCTGATTTCCTGTCAAAGTGACACCGTGGCGGAGGAAGTGTAACCATGGTGACTCTGACATGTCACAGATTGTTGAGTAATGATTTTTAACAGACACAGGAAGAGACGAGAAAGATGACACGACTGTCACGTTCACAGACGTCAGTAATATTTGGTTTTTAGTCTCAATCATCTGGATTTGGACTGTTTTGAGTTCACAGCGTCAGTTTCCTCAAATGTTCAAACGTGTCCCTCTGAGATGTTTCCTCTACATATGAGTCATCTTCAATGTTTCATCCGGTCATATAGAATTATTTTACATCCGCTGTAGCAGTGTTTCTCAAATGGGGGTACGTGTAACCCTAGAGGTACGCAATGGCACTACAGGGGGTACTTGAGAAAGAGAGAGAGAGAGTGTAGAAAATGACAAATGAATGCATTAAAATATGGGGTTTTATGATGTTTATTTTTGGTAAAAAAAAAAACAAAAAAAAAGAATGATAATCACACTAAAAGTTACCACGCAACACACAAAACAACAACAAAGACAAAATGAGAGAAAAATGCACAAGATCACTACAAAACACACAAAAATAACAGAGAAACAACCACACAAAACCAAAAACCAGAAGTGGGAGGAGTAAGTCACTAAGGGGTCTATTCTCCCGTCTGGACTTAAGCGCTTTTTTATGCGCCTGTAGTTACGCACTGACACGCCCACCACGTGTAAGTAGACTAAAAACACGTAGTCTGTGAATGAAGGCAGTCTGAAGCAAAGGAGGAGGGGCTATGATGTTATTTTTAGTTGCTGTCTAAAAATCATGGAAGATGGAGTTTTCCCAACATTTTGAATGTCATTGAAATCCATAAAAATTATAAAGTTTACTTTTAATTTGAAATGCCTTCGTTGATCATCATCATCATCATCATCATCATCATCATCATCATCATCATCATCATCATCATCATCAATACGGTACCTGCTCTAAAGTAGGTACTTACACACACCGTAGAAAGCACGTAAATCCAGATTTGAATGGGAATGCCCACATTTCAGGGATGCTCCACCCAAAGTGCGTAACTGGGATGAAGGCGTGCAGTGACTGATGTAAGTACAGGAGGAGAATAGCGCACAGCCAAAAACATCACCACTGCATGGCTTTTTGGACTTAGGTGCATGGGAGAATAGAGCCCTATATGCAAGTCTCGAGTAAAGTCCTAGTCTTAACGTTACAAGTCAAAGGCAAGTCACAACTCATGGCACTGTCAGATTTGCCTAGAACGCATAGTTATTGACACACAGGACATGTTTCACAATATTTTTGAACGTCACTGTACATCGAGGGCCAGTAAAACCACGAGCTAATGCACTGGTAAGTTTTATGACGACCAAGGTGGCCACCCCATGGAAGGGAATGTGCGAGATGCAAAACTACCGGTCGAGATGTGGCAGGTACAACCAGATGTTCACAGTCATCATAAATAGAAAACAAGACACCATCTTCTATCACAACCACTTCCTTCCCCACACAGCCCCCCTTGAACCTGTCTCCCACTTTAGCCAAGCCCTTCAAAGTTTCATCCTCTCTCTGTAATGCACCTACAGTATGTTCTCTGGCATTTTTGTACATAACAACATCCCCTGGTCAGGATTCAAGTTTTTCTCAAACCTTCTCTGGCATTTAGACTTTTTAGGTCCCTTTGTTCCCCAATCACACAACTCATTATCTAGGTCAGGCAGGGGTTCTACACTAGCCTTGGCCTGGGCCCTAGTTACTATAGGACAGGAAATCACATTATCAATCACGTTATCATTTACAGTTTTACATTCCGTGTTCTGCAGCAGGTCCAAGAGAACATGTAAGTCCGTACCAAGAACTAAATCAACAGGTAAGTTTTTGACCACATCAACAGTCATGAGATATGGTTGATAAGGCATAAGCCTTTGAGCTTTTCTTTGCGTCCTGGACACACAGAGGCTTTATGACCCTGCTGCTGACAGTAATAGCAAACAAAGGGCTGAGTCGGAGCAGAGCTTGGGCTAACTTGGGTGTCATGGCTGGTGTCTCTGGTGTGTCTAGGAGGTGCAGACTGCTACGGAGGTCTTGGCGCTATACAAACAATAAATATATACATTTAGCACTGACATTCCAATAATGCACAATATAAAATAAGATTAATAATAATATCCACTCCTCTCTTTTGTACATGCAGGCTTAACTGGCTGAACTGTTCTGAGTTATTAAAAAAAAATCTGTTCTCTCGTTAAAACACAAACCGCATTTAAGTTGTTGAAAAAGAGCAGTTTATTTATTTGATTACAGTGAAGTCAGTCTGGTCCTGACAGTCTGTCATCACTGATCTACGTCCTCTGCTTGCTTCACCATCTCCAGGCTCTGTGTGTGCGTCCATTCAATCAAACATTTCCTGTGCGTGCGTAATGATTTTTATCACGTGGATAAACCGATACTCGAGATGAATTGCAGAAGTTCACTGTGAAACATGCGCTGACTCAGTCTAAAGCTGAAACCATGATGCTTCTGATGTATAGTTATGAGGCGAGGTGCACGCGTCAGGAAACAGAGAGAGCTGCGCGTATAGCATGTGTATTAAAAAAAATAGCACTTGGTTTTGTCGACATTTATACTGTAGTTCATTTTTAAATATAAAAAATCACGTTTTCCTCAAGTCATTTCAAGTAAATAGTCAATAGTAAAGAGTCAAGTCACATGACTCGAATAACCCTAATTAAACTGAAAAGACAAAGAAATTCTGCAATTCCTGTTTTTATTTGTGTGTAACATGCAATCATTACATGTCAAAAGTCAAGCAAAGTGTTTTTAAATTCAAGTAAATCAACCAGAGAACACAGGTAAACACTCCAAATGTAAGTAAGGAACAAAAAGTTAACTTATGCTGTATCTTTTCTACTATACAGTCAGTAAAAGCAAAGTACAGTGCAATTGTGCAAAAAAGTAAACAAAGTCAAATAATTTAAATAAATAACATAAATATATAATACTGTAAACTAGTACACCCAAGCAGTAAACATTTTGACATCGGGGTCATTTTTCACTATATTTAGCTTTTGCGTTTCAGAATTTTGCATTCTTTTAGTGCATATATAGAGTTAAACACTTGACAAAAGGTATTGTAAAGCTGCAATAGCCATTACTTTAACAATAAACATGCTGGTAAAAAGCTTCTTAAAAAACAGTGCAAACAATGTTTTTAAACAAAATAAAAGATCTAAAAATAAAGTAAAGAATTAAATATATAATAAATATGGTGCAATATTTGTGCAATGCTTTGGTTTCTTCAGAATTTTATCCTCCTTGGTTTCTGAGATGAAAAGTCATTTATGACATCATTGTAAGTTATCTCTTTTGCTACCTGATGGTTAATACTTGTTTGGCCATCTTGTGCTATTGTAGATCTCAGATATGTTTTGATCAATTTAAGCTTTGAGAAGCTCCTTTCAGCAGCTGCAACTGTTACAGGTACAGTACAAGCAATCCTGAGCCCAATCCAAAAGTTTGGGTAGCGCTCAGAGAATGTATTTTCATGCAGATACAGTAAGTGAGGAGCTCAAATGCTGTCATATCTTCTCTGGGAGCTGTTTTCATTCACTGACTAACTCCTTCCATTCAAGGTCAGTCATGGTGCCATCAGTCAGTGTATCTCCAAGAAGTTGACAGTTTTCAGTGAGGGCCTCATCATCCATTGTTAGGAACTTGTAAAGAACACTGAACTTGTCTCTAACGTCCAAGACTGTGACAAAGTGATATTCAATAAACTGGACGCCGACATCAGCAACAGCATTGAAGAAAGATATTTCAAGCTTCTTCAGAGCATCTGTTTCATAATTGAATTTCCTCTTGGTGTTCTTCAGCCGTTTCTGTTTTAAGACTTCCTCTACATTCATGGTCTCACATTTGTTCTTTTCTTTGGATTGAGCTTCAGCAAAGCCAGTCTTTCTGTTGTCTGATTATTTAGTTTTTCAATGAGGTTCACAGCAACATCAAGCTGCATGGTTGGAGACTGTAAAAGCTTGATGGTAGTTAAAATGTCATACCACACCACAGTACAAATCTGCAATCTTCTGTGAGAGACTGGGCTTCAGTTCTGACTGTGGCATCATTTGCTTTGTCTGAGTCAAAGCAATTCACACGTTGTCAGCGTTGTTATATAAAGGTTTGATGCTGTTCAGTCTACTGTCCCACCTTGTCTCTGCCCATGATTTCAGAGGGACATTTGCATGTGCTTTAAGAAGCAGAAAAGAGGTTGTATACCTTTTGAACAACTCCAAAAAAGCTGAAGGCATCTACTGATTGTTTTGCAGCATCATCAACCATGAGATTTAGGGTATGTGTTCCACATGGCACATAAAGTGCCCTACAGTTTTTCTGCAACAGCCTTGCTTGAACATCTTTGTTTTTGCTTTTCGTATTTGACTGATTGTCATATGACTGGCCTCTACAATCTTCAAAGTTCTTGTAGGTGTAAGATCAGATTGGATAGACCGAGGCCAGTAGCGTCAAGTACGGGTAAAAAACTCAAGAAAGTTTATTTCTGGAGTCATTGTCAAGCTCACTATTCTTACAATCACTCACATTTGTTCCTGGTGACTCAAATCAGGAATACAATCCAATGTTATTGAATAATATATGGATTATTTTATTTCACTGACAATGTTGCTGAGTATCTTTTTGCTTATGGACCCAATACGTTCATTTTGTATTGTTTATTCTAAAATATGTTTTGTGGTTCTCTCTTGCTGTTAGGAACATGTTCCTTAAGAACTGGGTCAAACCTATCTAGGAGCTCAACTTCTTACAAAAATGTTCATTGTCTGGGTTATTCTTTATCTACAGGGCCCATTCATTCTGCTAATGACTGTATGAATGCTATTTCCACCTCTTTTGCTCTGATTTAAAGACAGCCATTTTGGTTTTATCAATTGTTTTTCCTGTATTAATTCTTATTTCCAAATCTTTCCATGTCATTCAGTTTTGCATGTGGTCGTGGCTTGTGAGATTTTAAAATGTCCCCAATGTTGATCCAATCATTCTGTCCATGTCCAGTGAGTCTAGAGGATTTTTAGAGAACAATTTACAGCTAAAGCAGTACACTCGCCATTTTATCTTTTCCCCATTTGCAAGCAGACGGAATGTATGACAATAATTAAAACTTCTGTCTGAGATTGATTTTGGAGAGTCAAAGTCTTTGCCAATCTGAGTGGACCTCTCTGGACAAAATATATCCTTATTTTGTCAGCAAGCTTGGACGACCATAGTGCTGGATCAACGGGATTTGATTCAGTGGCTGCTGAACATGAAGGCTGGTTTTCATCTGCAGTCCTACTTGTAGCTGCTGTACATAAAGATAGAAAATATTAACAATGGCTCAAATTACAGTTGGTACAGTAGAAAAACTTTACAATTAATTCACCAGCTGTATCTTTTGAAGAAGCACGTGGTAAAGAGGTGAGAGTTGCAGCATCACTGTGGGAAGGTCCTGAAATTAAATCAAAATAACAGAAAATACTATTGTGAACTGCCTGTATCAATCAATATATCATCAATTCAAAATCCACAACATTGACTTACCAACAACGACACATCCGTAAATATTATCATATGTTTTTACTTAAGTTATACTGTATAGTGAATCTTAAAACAGGCCATTGCTGGTCACATTTAAAAGTGAAATAAATTAACATAAATAAAAAAGTGCAAACATGGCCAAGGGGTACAACCAGGGAACTCAGAAGCTTTAGTGATTGACAAGCCACAAGAAAAATGTGAAAGCTATTAGTTATTTCATAATAGATATTCCATTTTAGTAACCCAGTGGTCAGTTGGCATGCAGCTATTCTCGCAGTGAAGAAGAGATGCTATGCTAGCAGAAACGTGATTTTTGCATATATTCACGTAATAAGAGTAGTAGGGGGTTCTGCCCGCCGCCTACGCTTCTGGACATCCCTGTATCACTGTTTTGATGCATAAAAAAAAGACAAGTGACGCTTAGCCTGGCGGAGGGGCAAGAAAAGCATGGGTGCCTGCCAGGCATATAAAGCCCTGGGGGAAACCCTGATTATCAATCGAGGGGCGCGGTTGCCGATAGGTAACCCCCCTCGTTAGATTTCGTGCCAGGCCAGCCAGGGCCGCGGCTCATGGCAGCTGCGAACCACACACTTTTTGACTGACTAAAGTGACATACAACGATGACAACTTAGTCACAGAAATGTTTTCCCAGCAACAACATCCAATACAAACATAAATTATCTTGCAATTGTTGTTTATTTTCTTCTTCAATCTTTTTCTTCTTCCGTTTATCAGCACCAGACGGATAAATTCTCTTCAACATGACGACTGACGAGTTTGTATCAGGCGTTTTCTTTCATGCTACTTGCTTACATTGAGCTGACCAATCATGGCAAGGTCAGGTCCAACGACACTCTCTTGGTTGCCAGGTTGTAATTACAAACAAATGCATGGCTGGATAGATTACTGGAAATGAGCCCTGCAGTTGTGATGTGCGCAATGCACAGCAGTACCATTAACATTCAAGTGGGGTTGCCAGGTTGGCGGCCCTCTCGTGGCCAGGGGGTCTAAGCAGCCGCTTAGTCTGCGTATGCTGTGCCAGCGATGGTCCACATGTTTTCTCAGAGAGAAGTTGTCATGTGACCACGTACGTCACATTCTGTGACGTGTAGTGCGTAAAAACTGTTTCCATCGCACTTTTGCGACACAATTCAAAATCGAAACGTCTGAAATTTTAGGATGCACGGTGAGTTCTTTAAAATTCATGAATTTAAAAACTTCTAAATATTTGCTGAGACCAAACATACAGTATCTTGTGAGATAATAAGTTTGGTTTTCTCTGTGTACAACAATAATGCAAACATGAGCAACGGGCACACTATATTCACCAAATGACTCCAAACACACAAAAAATGACAACGAAAATATAAAAAATGACCCAAAAAAATACACAAAACAACAGAAAAAATACCTGTATTTTACTCAACACGAGACAACAATAAAAATACAAAAAACAATTGAAAAATATACAAAACTACATTTAAAAAATACACACAAATTACAACAAAAATACAGAAGACAACAGTACAAACAAACCAAACTAGAGAACATTTAGAAAATTACTCCATAAACAATCAAAATCACTTAAACGAAAAATGAAAATACATAGTATTATTTAAAAAAACATGTTGGCACAGATGTTGAAGATGTGCAGATGTTGTTGGGGTTTATTGTGGGTTGTTTGCGTGGGGTTTTTTCTATTCTATGTAAAGTTTTAATGATATAAAGCACTTTGTATTATATTTTATGTATAAAAAACACTATAAATAAAGATTGATATGTTGCTTGCTGCAGAATATTATGATCATGTTTCACTGCTGAATCAAAGGGAGACATTCATATTTGCACTGAAGTCGGGCTTTGTTGTACTTGTGCTCTAATTATTGATGTTTTATTTCTCTTTAATTAAATAACTATTAAATATGAATAAGAATAGAGTGTATGGTGCCTGTGTGTAGATGTGAGCACAGGTGAACTGTATTTAATGTGCACAGGAACACAGTCACACACTGTAATCACAGTCCAGATGTTTTGCAATCATTGGTGTGTTTTTTTTTTTTTTTTTGACTTGTCAAAGCCCTTTATGGGACTATTGTGTAGGATTACAGTGTGTGTCATTGTTCTGGGTTCAGCGCTGTCACGTGGGGGGGGGACATGGGGGCGGTCCAGCTGTCTGTGCTCAGGTGAAGTCAGGAGGAGAAAAAAGTGAGTGTGAGTCAAAGGAAAGGGAAAATAACGTGTTTATTCTGCTGTGAAGCATTCTACAGATCATACTGGTTATAAACACAGTTCATCTGTTGTAAAGCAGAACAATTATGGCCTCAGGCTGGACTAACACTACATCTCTTTCTGTTTCACAACAATAAAGTCACAAAGGTGGAGATGGAAAGGTGAAGGAATCAAAAGTTAGTTTCCACATAAACTGATGTATTTTACCGTACGTGGTCATTTGTGTTTAAGATGTTTTTACTCCATATTTAGATTTAATTTGCATTCAGAACATTTTCTTTGATTCGCAGACCTGTAAGTGCTTTAAACATGTGACCATAAAGTCAAGAATAAAAACAACCATGTGTGTTTCAGTGTTTTTGGATAAACTGTATTAATTGTATCATTCGTTCACTCGTTTGTCATTATTTAACAAAAACATGAAAAAACGAAAAAAAACACTCATTGTTTTTCAAATTCAGGCTCTTTTGCTTCGGTACAGAAACGAAAAAATAGAAAGCGAACACCTTTATTAGTTTTCACCATTACTGATTGGACAAAGTACGTGACTCAGAAGTGAAGCGTTACACATTCTGAGATATCTTTATCTTTACAACACTTAGGAGTCTCTAAATCCTCTGAAATGTCCGTGAGGAGGTTCTGTGCCCAACATCAGCTAAAGCAAAAAGGTTAAAAGCAGAGATCTTAACAATGAAAAATGAATGATACGCGGATAAACATGGATACTAAATGAAAATATATGCATTTTATTCTGTTTGTGCTTTATGTCTTCTTCTCGTTTCAGGTCCTCGTTTGTGTTTAAAGTGACGTGTCCATCAAAGATGATACTTACATCATTTACAGCTCATTTAAAATAAAAGGCAATAACAAACTGTTGTTTAATAAGTTTGAAACCTAAGTAAATCCACTTCTATATAAGTAAATAACTTGACTTTTCATGTACTGTGTTCTTTGGTTTTGTTTATTTCAAGACAAATAGCAAAACATGTGGAACAAGTTCAGATGAACTACGGCGGGGCCCACGGAACGTCTCAGCGCCGAATAGCACGTACCACGTTCTCCAGAATTCAGTCAAATGACTCAGTTCCACTGAGTAAAAATACGTCTCAGAGAGGCTCTAGACATCCGCTCATAGAATATCAATGTCAAATTACAGCCCGTTTCAACGAGCATTAACGGAGGCGTAGCCCCCTGGCGCCCCCGTGGCACATACAGAGAAATGGGCCCCATTCATTTATTGGTATGTGTCAATGGTTCGGTAACACCAACTGTCGCAATATTTGACTCACAAATAAATGAGAAAACAACTTTAATGGAAATTGCTGAAAAATTTATGAGGCATCATCATAATCTATGTTAAATTACCTTTGAAACGATAAATCACATGACGATGTTCCCATAAATGTGGAAATTATTATTATTATTATTATTATTACAATCCAACTCCATGAATCTGTGCTCGGGCTGATGATACATATTGATCTAAAATAGTTTCAAAAGGTAATCAATTGATTGTATTGATATAAGGAAATAACTGGATTTGAGCACAGCAGACTTTATATGGTCAGGTAAACCTAATATGTATTTTTATTGAAAACATATTGATTATTAAAAATGAGCGCAGAAAAGTAAACATCCTGTTCATTTAAACTGAACTGTTTGTTGGACTTTATTTGAATAAAAAGTGAATATATTTGACATTAAATGTGGTTTACTTGTGATTGGAATTGAATTGTTGTTAAAACAAATCATTGAATTTATATTTAACATATCCAGGACATTTTTAAAGACTCGTTCCTCTGATAAATAAATGCTGCAGAAAAATGCTTTTTAATCAACTGGAGACTTTGTAATATGTTACTGAAACATATTAATAATTACAATAATCTAATCATGATGAGACACAATGTTCCTGATTTCAGAGATATTACTTTGGTTAAAAAGAAAAAAAGAAAAGAAAGCAGTAAATAACAGCTGAGAATCAAAAATAACATTTTCAGAGCAGGGGTTCTCAACCTTGGGGTCGCGAGACGCTGGGACGGGGTCGGCAGATGCTTTCAAGAAACTAAGAATATTGTCTGAACAATTTCAGTAAATTTTTGCTTATTTTCACCATTTGTTCTGCAACTACACCAAAGTTGGTCTATTTTAACCTATTTTCATCACTTTTTCTTATAATTATTAATATATCCATATTTTTGTCTTTTAACATATTTTTGCTACATTTCTCCTATTTCTGACACTTCTACATCACATTTCAATGTCTTTTCTGAACATTTTTTCCACTTTACAGACATATTCAGCACTCATAAACATTTTCTACCACTTTTCCACCTAATATCACATATGGTGACCTATTATTGTCACTTTTAACATCTTTTATCATATTTCATGATTATTTTTTTGCCAATTTACCACATTCACTCTTTGTCATGTCGTTTAATTTTTTTTTTTTTTGACACACATTATTTACAAATTGTATTTATTATTTAGTAGAATGTACTTTTTTATTTATTTTTTACTTTTACTCAAGTAAGGGAGCAACTTCAATACTTTTACTTTTACCTAAGTCATTTTTTTATTCAGGTATCTATACCTTTACTGAAGACTAGTACTTTTACCATTTTTCTGTTTTTATCCACTCTAATTTGCAACGTTTTTATGGTTTCTGTGGTTTTTAAAATCCCATTTCACCTCCTTTTCCACCATTTTTGTTCACTTTAAACCCATTTTATTTGTGATTAAAACCAGGATTTCCATCTTTAAGATGACTATAATAATAATAAATGTTCCTGGATAACAGTGGATATTATTCAGATGAATAAATAGATGTGGTTATCACAGATTCATAGACATTTACATTTTTTGATTGATGAATTGATTCATTCATCTGTGACCTCTCTCCTTCAGCTAAAAAATGAAAGAAGTCTAAAGTAGAAGCGAACAATCCACTGCAGTGACCTTTGAACTCTAAATAATTCACCTTCCATCACATGGATCATCTAGTGTGTTAGAGCTCGTCCAATCAGCAGCCAGACGTTCCGAGGCCTCGGTGATTGACACAACAATGGTGTGTTTTTCCATGATCAGCAGCGTGTACTTCCAGGTTCTCACCATCGCTACAGGAAGAACCTCCCCGTGTCATAACAGGGGGTTTGTCGGCCTCGCTTAATCACTTTATAATGAGCTCTTTGTTTTTTTTTCTCTCACAGAAACGATGACTTTGACAAAGACGAGAAAAATATCTGAGTTATGAATTCATTTATCAGCGTTAACACGTTTTAAATGTAATTATTTTACTCTGAGATGAAGACTTTGTACTGGATTGGATCGACCTCATCACGACACACACACACACACACACACACACACACTAGTGTTGTAGTAGTCGAGACCGGTCTTGGTCTCGAGACCAAATTTTAAAGGTCTCGGACTCGGGATTTTCCCTCAAGAACATTAGAGACCAATTCCTGATATTTTTAAACTTTTTTCTAATGTGATAATAACAAGGAGAAGATTGGGATCAAACAATCCTTTATTCATTATTTAATCCACACTGTATAATGACCACAACCTTCCTTAATGTGTGTGTGTGTGTGTGTGTGTGTGTGTGTGTGTGGCTAAAGTTCCAGTTTGGACCGCGGAGCGGAAGGAGATATGAACTAATCACCAGTAAAAATCCCTTTAAAACTCCAGAAAACGATCACCAGTAATAAATATTATCTCTCTGGTAAAGACAGTAGCTCTAACAACAGGTAAAATGATAAACTGATGATATTACAGCCTGTGAATACAGTACAGGGGACGCACTTACTCCACCTCTGGGTCCTAGTGCCTGCCATCCAGTGAAGCCTGTTCAGTTTACCGAGGTCTGTGTGTGTTTAATAAGTCTGTGTGTGTTTAATAAATCTGTGTGTGTTTAATAAGTCTGTGTGTGTTTAATAAATCTGTGTGTGTTTAATAAATCTGTGTGTGTTTAATAAGTCTGTGTGTGTCTGTGTGAAAGTCTACATGTTTATGCCTCTGTCCATCCACTCTTTTCATTATATCCATGTCTTTTAAGGCTTTTTTTTACATAGTATCGGCTGTAGTCCGGGCCGCCGCCATCTTGGATTATGTCGTCACCAGCACGTCATCACCGCAACTCGCGCAAGCGCAGAATGACTCAAATAACTATAAAGAGGTCTTATATTAGTCTATTATCTTTTTAAAGTGGTGTTTTATGTGTCTTTAGACTCTAATTACATTTACGTATATAATATGTTCCCCACAATATAAACAGGTTCATAATATAATTATTTTTTATAGTTTCTGTTTCCACTGTATCCAGAATAATAATAATCTTTCTTAACAAGAACCATTGAAATCCAAACGATGCCCAACCCTAGCAAAGAGGAAACACACTGTGGTGTGTAGGTGACCAGACATGTTATTTCTTGGCAGAAATACTTTTAAACACTTGCTGTACATTCAGCTGACATAAAAATATTGTTTTCAAATATGTAGAATAATTGTGAATTTATCAGTAGCAGAAGTAGTTTTAATATTTTAGTTAATTTTTTGCAGGCACATTTTTTCTCCATCAAATGTATTTAAAATAAACTAAAGTTAAAGAGAGAATGTTAATTAACTGTCAAACCTTGTCATAAGTTTATTTATTTATATATTTTTTTTAATTTAAAAAAAAAATGTTTATGGTCTTGGTCTTGGTCTCGGCTCCCGGAAGTCTTGGTCTTGTCTTGTCTCGGTGCATTCTGGTCTCGGGCAAGTCTTGGTCTCGGATAGTGTGGTCTGAACACAACACTAACACACACACACACACACACACACACAACCTCTCTCCGCCCCCTCAGCCAGACTGAAACTCATCATCATGCTCTTATACTGTGTGTGTGTGTGTGTGTGTGTGTCTGTGTGTGTGTGTGTGTGTGTGTGTGTGTGTGTGTGTGTGTGTGTGTGCGTGAGTAAAATGTTGCTCATTGCGTTTGTGTGTCATCATGGTTAGACTTCAGTGGTTGAATACAAAGCGTGTTGTATCTAATCATGACTTGCGTTGCAAAGAAGCAGAACTGTTCCAGTAAATGTCCACGGGAACTTAAATTCAGGAATTTTGGGAATATTCAACAAAGTGTGCTTTTCAAGGGAATTAACTGGATTTTTGATGAAACTGATGATGATATTTCATATTTTTAACATCCGTATTAAGGGCCAACCGTAAAATGTGTAAATTCACCATTTTACTCCACGCATCTATCCATTGACTGTATGTAATCTGGAAGTACAGACATTTTGTACATCCGGTGTGAACGCAGCATAATGCTGCTTTACAAACAAATCAGGACCCTGGATTTTCCGGCCTCCTACTTGAAAAAAGTGACCTTGAACGCTACCTGAAGTCAGAGCTCCAACTCGTAAAGTCCGGTGATAATCTTATCTAATATTGTATTGATCAGCCATGGTGGAGATATTTCAACATGCTGCTGCTGAAAACGGTTAAACTCAGAGGTCCAAATGGGAAAGGCAGAGTTCCGAGCAGAACGCAGCGTTTCGTGTTCTTCAGTCAGCTGCTTTCTGATTGGCTATACATTCTGTTCAACCTCACACATCACGAGTCATGAGTCGGGAATTGTCGTCTTTCTTCAAACACACACCAGGAGTTCAGGTCGTAAATAATCAACAAGTTTATTGTTTAAGGTTGTTGGCCCCGCCCCTTTTCAGAAGAGATTACCAGGAGAAATTTAAGTGTTTTTGTCTGATAAAATAATAAATATCTGATAAAATATCTGAGTTTCTCTTAAACTAAAATATTCTGATTGAATGTGTCATAAAATCATTTTTCTTTGGTTTAACCGTGGCTGATGAAGCTCTGACAGGATTTATTATTTTTCTCTGTCATAATTTTAGTCTTTACGTCTGTGAGTTGAAGCGTTGCAGCTGCAGCCTCCTCTTCCTCCTCTTCCTCTTCCTGCTCTCCCTCCTCTTCCTCTTCCTCTTCCTCCTCCTCATGTCAGTGACATCATGTTCTGAAAGGATCATATACAATACCTCATCTCACAGGTGTGTTGTCTTTCATACGTAGCTGCAGGTGGCTCTAACGCTTCTGTCTGAAACACTTCCTTTACTTTACATCTCAACAACAGCCTTTCAACACAAAGATTAACAGATCATGTTTCACCTCGTTAACGCACGGGTTCTCAACCTTGGGGTCACAGAAAGGGGTTAACAGATGCCTTCAAAAAACATAGTTTCTGAACAAATAAAACCCATTTTTTTGCTTTTTTAACTTTTTTCTGTAACTACACAAACTTGTCGTATTTTAACCAATGTTCATCACTTTTTATTGCCATATTTTTGCTCCTTTTAATGCATTTTTGTTACATTACTCCCATTTCTGACATCACATTTTCTACACTTTCCGCAACTTTTTTACCTAATGTCACATATGTTGACCCTCGATTGTCACTTTTAACCTCTTTTCACCGTATTTCAAGCTTATTTTTGCTAATTTAACCACATTCATTTTTTAATTTAATTACCCACAATTAGCAACTTTGTTTTTTTTTTTTTTTTTTTAAATCCCATTTCACCGCCTTTTCCACCATTTTTGGTCACTTTGAACTCATTTTATTTCTGATTTAAAAAAGGATTTCCATCATTTTGTGTATTTTCATTTTGTTTGTCTGTTCTTTTTATTATTCTAATTATTTTCCCCTATCTTGTGTGTTTTTGTTCTTATTTAAATTATTCTCTCAGTCTTTATGTTTTTGTTGTCGTTTTAACGTAGTTTTCTATATTTCTGTGTTATTATTGTGTATTTTGTGGTGATCCTTGAGTTTGACACGTGTCCTAAGAGGTTGAGAACCACTGTTTTAAATAATACCTAAAGATTAAATATAAAGTAAATACTATCACAGTGAATGACAAGTAGTGATTATAATGAACATGAAGCAGACTACTGGATGACATCATACTGTTTACTTTAGACTTTTCCTTTCATTCTTTCCTCTTTGTTAGAAGATTAAATTTGTAAAACAGCGTCAGCACCAAAGCTCGTTCAGCGTAATCACAGCTAAACGCTAACGTAGCTTTCCTCACTGCTGCCACTTTGTAGGTCGCTCTGCTTCTTGTTAGTCCCAGCTCGGTCGGAATAAATCAGCGTGCACACACTTTGAAATACAGCAGGGCGACCCACCACCCCACATTAAAGAAGAAGAAGAAGAAGGGGGGTGGGGGGTAGATCTACATGGAGGGAGAGAGGCTGACGGTTAAATTAGCCTCAGAGCTCAGCAGATTAAACATCCATTCATCTACAAGCTCCGGCTCGCACCTTTTGACACGCGTAGACACAGCACTTGACACACACACACACACACACACACACGCACACACGCACGCACGCACGCACACACACACACACACACACACACACACACACACACACACACACACACACACACACACACACACACAAAGGTCAAAGTTAGCTGCTAAAGAAACCTCAAACAGTCCTGGAATGCTTTCATTTTTACTCGAATCAGGTTTAATAACACTTGTGCACGACTACAATTAAATGACAATAGTTACAAATATTCAAATAAATGTGTCGTTTTTACGAGAATCTCAAATAAGAGTTTAACAAACGTTCATATTGTGACAAACCAGTTGATAACGTCGTATCGATGCAGTTTTCTCGTGTGGTAAACACAACTATAAGTACATAAACACAAAGTGAAGTGTGTGTGTGTGTGCGTGTGTGTGTGTGTGTGTGTGTGTGTGTGTGTGTGTGTGTGTGTGTGTGTGTGTGTGTGTGTGTGTGTGTGTGTGTGTGTGCATGTGTGTGTGTGTGTAATGTGTAGTGGCTGACTCGTGTAATATGTGTTTATTTAGGGGCGCTGGGCGGAGGCGCCGCGTCTTCCTTCTGTTTAGATGCAAAGCAGTGGAGCCTTGTGTGTGTGTGTGTGTGTGTGTGTGTGTGTTTATTCAAATGTCACAGATGTTTAAACTTGATGGACTTTAATCTGTATACGTGTGTACAGTCAAGCTGACGTCCTCATTTATAAAGTAAATAAATAAAGTGTTGGGTGTGTTTGATGATATGTGATTAAAGAAGAACTAATAAAGTAAATAAATAAACTTTTCGTGGTGTGTTTACATTTTACGCTCAAACCTGCAGGAAATAAACCCAACTCCTGACGACCTTCACTGTATCCTTTACATATTGATGAAGTTCTATTGGACTTTACCGCACCGAGACCAAGACAAGACCAAGACTTTCAGGAGCCGAGACCGAGTCAAGACCATAAACATTTTTTTTTTTTAAATTAAAAAAATTAAATATAAATAAATAAAATTATGACAAGGTTCGACAGTAAAATAACATTCTCTTTTTAATTTTAGTTTCTTTTAAATACAGGATGCAGATTATAAACATGCTCACTAACCCAGGTGATTTCAACTTGACTACGTGCACGCTCCTGTGACAGGGGGCGGAGTTAGCAGCATCAGACCAATCACAATCACAGAGAAACTGTGGAGAGCAACTTACTGTACGTCACTATTGAAGAATATTTTTTTAAAAATATGAAGAATTCTTAACTAAAGGATGTCATCACTAAATGAAAGGATTAATTAATCCATTAATAATATTTTTTTCCTAAACTCAGAAGATCCAGGTTGGTGCAGATCCGACAGTTACTTAAAAAAGGAATGTATTACAGTGCGGAGCGCCCAGAAGTGGCTGCACGCTCGTGTCCCCCAGCGATTGGAAATCCTGGCCCCCACCCCCAACACCCCTCTCCCAGACCCACCACCCACCCACCCCTGCCCACGTGCTATGGTCTCAAGCTGTTTGTGACTGTACTTTGTGCACGTACGCCAAGGAGGTTTTTTCCTAGTTTTATATTGTCCTCCCCAATAGGGAGTTCAGTTTAACACCTGCCTTTTCCCCTCAACTCTCCTTCTGTTGCTATCCATTTTTTTTTCATCTAAATACGGAGCGCCGCCCTTGTGGCGAACCACAGTCCTTCCATGGTATACATGTTATATGTGATTGTCTTTTCATGTTTTCTTGGATGGGATGAAAGTGAAATTAAATCTTTTTGCTCTGTAACGTGCAATGACAAATAATGCTATTCATTCATTCATTCATTCATTCATTCATTCATTCATTCATTCATTCATTCAGTAACTGGTTATTTTTGTAATGCATTACTGCTAAACACTAACAGGTGAGTTGATAACACAGAACACCATGTGAATTATGGAGGAATATTTCATTAATCATGTGGAACAAGAGGCGTGTGAATCCAGATTATTACTGATGTTTACGCTCATTGAGGTTTTAAAGCCACTTGTAGGAAAAAAAATTCACCCAAAAATCAAGGTTTGTTACAGTAAATATGAATGAAAGCCTATTGTTAGTCGTTCTGATGCAGACGTTTTCCACTCGTCCTATAACGAGTAAAACCTTCTCATCTTTCACGTTGTCTTTTTTTTCACGCTGCTCTCTGTATCTTCTCTCTCTCTCTCTCTGATTTCCTCACATCTGTCCAGCTGCTGCTGCTGCTTCTACACATATTTACACTAAGATGACGTTGCAAACAGATGTTGGGATGTTTGAGATCATATTTCATTTTAACCATTATTGAAACAGTTTTCTTGCCAAAACATTGAAACTAAAGTGAGTGATGTAGCTGGGATGGAGCCAATCACACTATCAACAAATCTTTGTGATGTTCCAACAACTCGTGTGTGAAATGTGTGAAATTCCAGTTTGGAGCCAAAGCTCAAGACGAGGCAGGCCTAACAAACATGTGTTTCCTGGATTTACGGCGTCTGTAACCTGTGAACAAAAGGAGGCCGGATGCCTTTCTGCTTCTTTTACGTTCGTTTGGATTCCAAAATAAAATGCAGACATCTGCACTGGAAGCCATTAGTTTCTCTACATTGTCCCTTATGGAACAGCATGGGAGCTTTTCCCAAACATTAGTCCAATAATTCCACCCCAGAACTCCATTTCCAACACTTAATCAGCCTGTTCTGACTTTAATATTCCAGGTTATATTTTCACTTTAATTCCAAACACTTGTGGTGGTGAGCAAGGATTTTTGACCCCGCCCTGAAGCATCGCTGAATCTTATCTGTGCTCCTCTTCTCCTGTCTGTCCTTTTAATGAAGAGCCTTGCTCAATTTTCCGTTAATTACATGAAAACAATGATTTAAGCCAAAAATGAGCTGAGTTCCCTCAGTGGATTCATTTAGGATGTGAGGAGGAAACAAAGGAGCTGTTGTTCTTTATTCTGCTTCATTTATTGAATGAACGCATTAGTCTTTGTTATTATAAAATAGTGTGTGTGTGTGTGTGTGTGTGTGTGTGTGTGTGTGTGTGTGTGTGTGTGTGTGTGTGTGTGTGTGTGTGTGTGTGTGTGTGTGTGTGTGTGTGTGTGTGTGTGTGTGTGTAGACCTGCAGGCATGCGTGAGAGCACATGTTAGTGATTGTACTGTTGCAGTGAAACAACCTCATTATTTTTACGATACTGTCGTTCCTATGGAGACGGGTAAGGGTCATGGATGAGATTAAAAAAAAGGGGGTCATTATGTCGGGATCTCGAATCCATTCTCGACTACGACTTACTTTTGCGTGCCGACCAATGAGACGAGAGCAGCAAGAGTTGGAGACAATTGTTTCAATAATTCCTAAAAATTTGGTCTATTTTACTATAATTTAAAATGTCTTGAAATTTATTTATAAATTGTTGATAATTTTTTCTAAAAAGAGAACAACTTCTCTGTTGCTGACTTTTCTCTATATTTCCCATGATGCCTCTCACCTGGCTCATTAGGATTACTATCTAAATTATTACACTTCACTTCATGCTAAACTGAGATCTGATTACTTCTCTAAAAACAGCTGATCAATTATAATCAAACACTAATCACAGCTTCAAGTCTTCTCATCAGATTATAGCTACAAACATGACTAAAAATAATGTTTTTAAAAGATGTTTTTAGATGGATGTAAGGCCACAACAGTAAAGGAATAAAACACTTATCAGTGTTTAAACTGTTTTATAAGAATGAAGGTTATTTTTAAGTCTAATGCTAAAAAGTTAGCACTTAGCAAAGTGTACGCTAACAGCTGTCAGGTGCTAACAGATTCATCTGAGATCCAAACTGAACTGATTGCTCTTGTAAAATAATAATAATAATAAAAAAATAAAAAAATCAACAAAATTGTAGCTCGTTTGTTTATGAGCTTTGTTTCTTTAAAGCACTGGTTCTAAACCTTAGGGTCAGGACCCCATTTGGGGTTGTGAGTCACTAAGAGGGGGGCCACCAGATGCCATCAAAAAACAAATAATATTAAAACGTGAGCCCATTTTTGCTTATTTTTACCCTTTTTCTGCAATTACACAAAACATGCCATATTTTTTTAACTTTTTCGTGCCATATTTTTGCTCCTTTTGATGCATTTTTGCTACAATACTACATTTTTACCACCTGACCAACATCTTCTCTGCCTATTTTCAGCACTTATAAACCCTTTCCTCCACTTTTCCACCTAATGTCATATATGTTGACCATTTATTGCCCCTAACCTCTTTTCACCATATTTCATGATTATTTTTGACTATTTAACCACATTTACCATTTGTCATGCTCATTATTTGCCAGTTAAAACTAAATGTTCCAACTAATTAGCAACTTTTAAGCAATTTTTTGAATCACCACCTTTTTCACCATTTTTTGTCACTTCTTTTCAACCCATTGTATTTCTGATTAAAACAAGGATTTCCATCTTTGAGATGATGATATACTATGGCCCAAATAATACTACACTTCCTGACACTTCTCCATCACATTTCAACGCATTTTCTACACATATTTTTCCACTTTCACAACATGTTCAGCACTTACAAACCCTTTCCACCACTTTTCCACCTAATCTCACATATATTGACCCATTATTGTCATCTTTAACCTCTTTTCACCATATTTTCTGTGCACTTTTGCCAGTTTAACCACATTCATTGTTTTAATGCCCATATTTCCCTACAATTATGAATTCCATTCGCCACATTTTGTGGTTTTTAAAATCCTATTTCACCTCCTTTTCCACAATTTTTGGTCACTTTGAACTCATTTTATTAGTGATTAAAACCATGATTTCCATCTTTAAGATGACTATAATAATAATAATAAACGTTCCTGGATAACAGTGGATATTATTCAGATGAATAAATAAATGTGGTTATCACAGATTCATAGAACAATGGACCATCATTTTACTGACTTTATGGATGGACCCCATAAATCTCTCCTTTATTCCCCCTTATAGATGGTCCTGTCTCCACATGACTGTTCTTCAATGTTCATGTCTGTGTTCAACCACCTTCAGCTACAGTGGGGGTCCCCGCTCTCTGGAACCTTTACTTTGGGGGTCGGTAAAGGGCTGAAAAGGTTGAAAACCACTGATCTAAAGGAATGTCCTGCTTGTTTTTTTTTTTTTTTTTTTTTTTTTTAATAAATCAGAGTCAGTCTGTGTGTGTTTGATCTTTAAAGGAGCTGAACTATGTCAAATTCAGTTATAGCTGCTAACACACACACTGTTAAAAGCTGCTGTACGACAGCTTCAATACGATGACGTGTTCACATGTGACGCTCACAACAATAACTGGGCGATAAAAGAAAACAAATCAAGCTTTTTTACATTAGATTAGCACAAAACTAGCAAGTGTGCAGGAGCAGAATCATTCATTAGTGTTAATGCAAGTGTAAAGTGTTTATGCACTCCACCTCACCACCTCACCTACATTTATATATATATATATATATATATATATATATATATATATTATCTGTGACCTTTAACCTGAAAACAATCAACCAATCAGAAGGAACCATGTTTGGTCCAGAGGGAGGGGAGGTTTAGGAGTAGAAAGCTTAAAGTAAAAGTATCAATAATACATATTTGGAAAAACTAATGATAAATAAACAAAGATGTATTTTTGTGGAATGTTTTTGTTGAATTTGTAAATCTTTATTGTTGGTGTTTAAATGAGTTAAATGTGGAACTAACCCACTTATGTATAATGGGTCAGTCTATTATCTATTTAAGGGCTGTAAATGTGAGTCTGTGTTGATTTGTCCTGTTGTTTGTGAGGAGGACACTGTTTGTTCGGTGTGGAGTGGAAAAATAAATATCTAATAGTGTGACATCGCTAGCATCACTTTTCTTTATTTTACACTCAGCTACTCCCTGTAAGAGAACCATCTAAATCTAACAGCGCTACATAAATAATGTTTAATTAAATTGAAATATCAGGGGTTATAGCAGTGATTTCATGTTGCTGAAATTTTATGTCACAAGAAAAATGTGACATAAAATTTGTGTGACTTGATCAAGATACTAAGAATATTAAAATTTGAGCCCATTTTTGCTTATTTTTATCATTTTTCTGCAACTACACCAAACTTACCATATTTTAACCTATTTTCATCACTTTTTCTTGCCATATTTTTGCTCCTTTTAATGCATGTTTGCTACATTACATTTCAATACTTTTTCTGCACATGTTCAGCACTTATAAACCATTTTCACCACTTTTCCAACTATTGTCACATATGTTGACCCATTATTGTCACTTTTAAAGGTACGGTAGGCAATTTTCAAAAGCTAGCACGATTTTTGAATGTAGCTTCCCTGATGGCTCTGCCTTTACCCCCCTCGCCCCTCCTCTCTGTGCTCTGTCTCACTCACATGCATCCTCACAGCTGCTGCAGAAGAGGAGCTCAGCTCATCGCTTGTATTGTATAGAGACTACATTGTCTCCTTCAGCAGGAAGTAAACAATAAACATTGTCATTATATATGTTAAAAAACGTGACTAAAAACTCTGATTAAACTCTGTCAGCGGTGACGCGCTTTCATTGTGAGCTCGTCCATGTGAGGGGTCGAGAACGAGCAGGGAGACAGGGAGATGTGATTGGTTAAAAAAAAAACTTTGTTTTTTTCCATTGGTCAAAGTTATTACAGATTTACAGCTGCTCCAGATGATAGATTTTCTTCATTCCTTTTTCAGAGAACATAAGATCTTAATTTCTGTCAAGACATAAAGACAATTTCAACCAAAAACCTAAAAAGTGTATCTGGAGAAAATTACCTACACTAGCTTGATTTTTGAATATTTCAGGTTTATTTTTCTTCAATTTAACCACATTCACAATGTGTCATGCCCATTATTTGCCATTTTAAACTAATTGTTCCAATATTGACACTTTGAACCCTTTTTACTACTTTTTCTGAAAGCTTTCGTCGACTCTATTTTGCAACTTTTAACCAATTTCTGTGGTTTTTAAAATCTCATTTCACCACCTTTAGTGGGTCATCTGCTGACTTCATCAGTTTTATTTATTTTTCACTGGTGCACCTCGGCTACTCCCTGTAAGAGAACCATCTAAAGCTAACAGCGCTACATAAATAATGTTTAATTTAATTGAAATTGCAAGGGTTAAATGTCATCAGAAAGGACAACTAGCCGAACACAGATTGATGTGGTTTGAATATAAATCCATTCATTGATCTATGGATGAATCGCTGCACCCTTAGTTTTTACTTAATTCTTACTGAGATTTCTTGTTCTTGCCCCAAAAAACTTTGACAAAGTGACTTCCAACACATTTCTGATGGTTTTTGTGTTTTTTTTCGCTGAAAGTTGTGGTAAAACAATGGAGGATGTTTATTTTGGGCTCTACAGATCAAAATCTGTCGGAAATTAAATGTCTCGCAGAGTGAAGTGATGTCACTGGGAACAAACTAGAACAAAAATGGATTCAAACCAATCACTGTCAGAAAGAAGTAAAAACACTTCTATACATCATCTACAGAACTCCACATCCCACAATGCAACAATGTCAATAACAGTGTTTACAGTGGAGACCAAAACTAACTCTTAAGCAACGTATTCAATCTTTTGTTGAGCAAATGCAAACTATATTTGATTTACTGATCTATCAATCAATCAATCAATCTTTATTTGTATAGCGCCAAATCATAACCAATGGTATCTCAAGGCACTTTACAGTAGAGCAGTCTTAAGGACGGACTCTTCATTTTATGGATACACACATATGCATATATACGTATATACACATACATATGTATCCCACACCCAACATGAATTCATCATGGTGGCAAGGAAAACATCTATGAGGCCTACAATGTGTTTATATGATAAAAAGCAACTTTTATGCTTTAAAGACTGATACCGATACAGAAACTGTGTCTTGTTTGCATAAAACAATTGTACAGAACTTTTTTAAACTGCTACTTTAGTTGAAATACAGCTGTAGGGGCTGAGCTACACACACACACACACACACACACCCTGGGGTTAGCTGCAGGATTCCTGTCTGCAGTCATGCAAACCATAATTGGTTGAAACTAACGAGCAATAATTTTACACTTTCAGTCAAATGTGTCTTTGAAGAGCGTCTGCGTGCATCGACACGTACGGATCATCTTTGTCTGCAGAGCAGGTGGAAAGTCCCTGAGCTCAGAGTTATAACAATACGTGTCATCATAAACAGGTCAAATACAACATAAGAGTCACATCTACTTATAATATATACACTACATACATGTACATATATACACTATAAACTCATTAAAGGAAGTTTGTTGTTTTTTACACTGGAAAGTTAAAAAAAATCGTCTAAATAATGAAGTTCTATAGATGTCAGTGTGGTTAAACTTCATTCCTGTGTGCATGGTGGGCGGGGCATGGAGGAGGTCATGTGACTCTTCTCTCACAAGCACGTTTTGGGTGACACAGAGCTTGTTCTTGGCGTTGACAGATACTGGATTTAGTCGTTTATTTTCAGTTTAATCAGACACTTAATGAATGAAAAACAGCTTCTGACGTGTTCACCTAAATATCATCAGATGGAAAGACACGAGGCCAATTTGGATCACAACTAATAAGCTAATGTAGCAAAAAAAAAACCACAACGTAGCTCACAGAAATGTGCACATCTTTCATTTCCCTCTAAAAAGGTTTGTCAACTCTCAGGAATGAGCAGGTAAAAAATGTGCGTCTGGTGTGTATCACGTCTACGCTCATGTCCATCAATCTGAGTTAGATTTGTTGCAACTCATCTCCTTTTCCTGCCTCACACAGACAAACGCAGCAGATACGACGTGCACACTTTGCTCGTCCTGAACAAGGTTTGATCTGCAGCAGAAACACCACTGATGTGTCACGTCTGTGAATGTTCTCCATGTGACTGAGACACGATCCAGACCAGAGTCCAGACGTCACATAAAAACTATGAACCATGGCCTGGTTTCATCAACAGTCTGCAGTGGAGAGAAAGGAGGGGGAACACATTTTAACTGCTTATTAGAAAAGATATTAAAGAATAGTAACAAAGTAAAGTGATTATTTGATATATATATAAACAATCAAATTCTGATATATTAGAAATAAATAAGACTTTTCTATTATAATGTGAATGAATGGTGCATTGTTTCAAGTTGTTTCTGATAATGTTTCCATGTTTTAACTGTACAATGGTCTTTGTTTAACTTTTTTCAGGACATTAAAGCTACAGTATGTCGTCATTTGGTCATAAATCCATCCCAACCTTTGATCATATTGTAATCCATTGTGTTCTCAGAGGACTCTGGACTCTCTGCTCTGGATTTAAGCTTAAAGGTGCGTTCACATCGAACGCGACTGAAGTTGTCGCTTGAAGTCACTTGAAAAGTTCACATTTTTCAACTTTGAGCGCATGACCTGGTCGCTGGAATCGCGCAAGTTGTGTTGCTTGAGGGGAGGTCGCGTCATTAACATTGATTTTGAATGAAATCTAGTCGCTTCAGTCGCGTTTGGTTCCTATTGGCTGCTGGACTAAAGTGGATGTGCGTTCTTGTCCTATCTGTAGTAAAGATCAATTAGACACAGCGTTACACAACGTTACACAGCGTTACACAGCAAAGACACAGGAAACAGGAAGAAGACACAGAATAAAGGACCAACATACTCAGGCCGAATCAATGCGGGCGTCCGCCCCACGTCCTGGTGTCAGAGTGAGAGTGAGAGAGAAACTAGTGTGGTGTGGGTTAGACATTTAATCATCAAAGAAAGGAAAGCCCGATGCCGACAGAACACGACCTGAATGAAGCCGATGTCTCTTTAAGCCCGAACTCGTTTCAACCCAACACATCTGTGCATGCACATGCAATGAACCAATGCTAGTTTTATGAATAACAGCTTTATTTACTAATCCCTCGTTCTGCATACAACTATAAACATGACAAGCAGCTTCATGTGATGCTACCGATGCTACGTGCATCTTTCTCACGCTAATCAAAACACATCGACACACCTGACCAGTTATTTACCAGGCAGTGTCCAAACCCGGGCCAAGCCCATGGCACAACGTCGGGGTTCGGCCAATTAATTCAAGCTCTAGCGTGGGTCTCCTCTCCGGGGGAGGGGCTCACGTTGAGGACAGTAATTACAGATGCAAACAAGCCTTCAGTCTCTAAAACATCAGAAAACTCTACAATAACACAAGAAATACACTCTGGATTTATCAATAGTTGCTTTTGAAGAAAAAATTTGAGAAGAGGAGTACAAAAGTCACCAGGTTTAGTGGCAAAGTCGCAGCTAATAGTTCCAGTTGTGCACGTTCACGAGGATGTTGGTGGATTCCAAATGGGGAAGGTGGTTGTTTTAATTCTACAAACTGCAGCTTTAAGTTAACTTGTGTCTCTAATCTGACCATAGCAGGCATTCAGTCTTTGAAGCCTCCATACAACCCAATAAGCTAATTATGATTTCATGACCATCATCAATCTTTGTATTAAAAAACAATATGTGAAAGAAAGTGAGTTTTTACCATTTTTTATTTATTTTTTTCAAATGTTGTGCACTTGGCTGAAACCTGTGATTCTGTAAAGGGGAGATATTTTTGGGGTCCATCCATAAAGTCAGAAAAATGATGGTCTATTGTTCTATGAATCTGTGATAACCACATTTATTTATTCATCTAAATAATATCCAGGAATGTTTATTATTATTATTATTATTATTATTATTATTATTATTATTATTATTATTATTATTATTATTATTAATCACTAATAAAATGGTTCAAAGTTACCAAAAATGGTGGAAAAGGAGGTGAAATGAGATTTTAAAAACCACAGAAATTGGTTAAAAGTTGTAAATTAGAGTGAATAAAAACAGACAGAAAAAGTAATTAAAAAAAAGATCAAAGTGTCAATATTGCAACAATTAGTTTAAATTGGCAAATATTGAGCATGCAAAATTGTGAATGTGGTTAAATTTGTAAAAATAAGCATGAAATATGGTGAAATGAGGTTAAAAGTGACAATAATGGGACATATGTGACATTAGGTGGAAAAGTGTTGAAAATGTTTAGAAAATGGAAAAAATGTGCAGAAAATACCTTGAAATGTGATCTAGGAGTCTCAGTAATGTAGCAAAAATGCTTTAAAAGGAGCAAAAATATGGCAAGAAATAGTGATAAAAATAGATTAAAATATGTCAAGTTTTGTGTAGATGCAGAAAAAGGGTAAAAATAAGCAAAAATGGGCTGAAATTGTTCAAAAAATAATCTTAGTGTCTTAAAGGCATCTCTGGGGACCCGCATCCAAGGTTGAGAACCCCTGGCTTAAACATTATTAACCATGGTGTTCTTTAATGTGTATTTTTGTATTTTGATTGTTGTTTTTTATGCGAATGCAAAGCAGTTAAATCTGATTCTACATGAACTACTAATAAATCTACCAATATTTCTTCTATTCTAACCTTCTTTACATGATGATGCTTGGTTAAAATTGGGACTTTTAATTATTCTGAGTTGATTGTGCACCCCTGGTGGTTTTTGGCACGTGGGACTGTGAGGCTGGGGGTTAGTGATTGGGGGGGGGGGATTTGTTCTGACTCGTAGCGTCTACAAAGACAAGCCTGAGCTCCTGCCAGAGGGAAGAGCAATCATGCATTTGTGATTTTTAATTAAATGAAATGATTGCCCAGCTCTTTGCTTCTTCTTTTTTATATATATCAGTCTGTCCTGATAAGCTTTTAACTGCTTTGTGTGAGTCTGTGTTTGTTCACTTTAAAAACACAGTTAAGATGAGATACAGAACCACAGCTGAACAGGTCGACGCAGTCGAGAAGTCCAGGGAAATAATATTATCTGATTAATTAGGCTTTCTTACACTTACACTGATAAGACACGTGTGCACGTGATGCTGCTGAGGGGGAAATACACACACACACACACACACACACACACACACACACACACACACGGCTAAGTCTACAGAAGAAGAATGTTTAACATTTGTCCAAACATTATCAGTGCACTCTAAGTTTGTTTTGAAAAAAAGGTTTTAATTGATTAAATTCAGAAGTGTAAAGAGTAATGATACATTCTACTCAGGTAGAAGTACTGTTACTTGATTCAAATTGTATTCTAGTACATGTACAGTAAGTACATGTACATGTACTAGAGTACATAAGTAAATCATACATAAAATAGTCAACGCTTTTAATCCCTTTTTACATATTTCTTTTTTTCAAACTTTAGCTCCTTTTGCCAATAAATATCCCTTTCCATCTATTTTTGTCCATTTTTGCAAATTCTTTCTGACACTTTAATCTAAATAAACAACCCTTTTTACCCAATAAATACCACTTATTTCCTTTTCTACCCACATTTTGCTTCTTTTTGTCCCACATTTTTGCCCTTTTTCACTATTGTTTGCCACATTTTGCCCATTCAAGCTATACCCTTTGCCATTAAATACCACCTGGTTCATTGTTTTTTGCCCATTTATTTGCTACTCTTGACTGTTTTTTTTTTTTTTTGCCCATTTTGTCACTTTTCACTCTTTTCTTGCCACATATTTTTGCCACCTATTATTCCATTTTTGGGACACGCATTGGAGGTCATTTAGAAAATGAAGAAACCTGCTCCGCCCCAAACAAACCGTCTCATATAAGTCATGTCAAAATAATCATTAAAATAAAAATTAGCGCAATTAAATAGTAATTAAAGTAAAAGTTAATAGTTACTTCATTATTTTTGGTAATAAATCTTGTCCCGATGCAAGATGTAGATGTATTGATTATTTCCTTATAAAATAAATGGTAGGGATACATCAAAGCAATCAGTAGATGCCTCTAGGGCAGACTGGCAGTTGGCAGTCGGAACATGACAGGAGATCAAAGTAAATGTCAAAGTACATTTCCTGAAAACAAATATTTATTAACCCTCTGGAGTGCAGGGTATAACTGGCTGTTTCTCTTTCCTTGTTTGGTTTCAGTTTTTTCAGCAATGTGTAAATTTACTCTTATTTGTTCATTTTGACATACTGTATGAACATAATAGACTTACAATCACACAAAAACACCAGATTCAACTAAAAACAAGATATATATACATATATACTCCACTTGAGATGAGCTTTACATAAATGTGAGCCTTGACGTGACCTTGACCTTGACATTTGGGCACCAAACAATGTCGACTGCACATCCTTGACGTGTCATTAATGCTGCATTAATAGTCTAGGACGAGTTCCATGACAAATAAGTTGCGGGAAAAAAATAAAAAAAAGAACCCTTACGATAATCAATAACACATGTACAATAACATATGTACAAAAAAGTTATATGCAACAATTTACATAAACAAGTAGGAAATGCCTCAGACGTTTTTCACAAAACAACTAAAACTAACATAACTATTGTTCTACTTGGTCGATCAAGATATTTTATAAACTGGTTTATAGTTTTGAGTCTTCACTTTTAACAAAAGTTGAAATGCTTCTGGCCGCTGTGCTATCTTAAATTGGTCATGTGACCAGGACGTGCCGGCCCCGTCCTCCAACTCCTAAGGGTTAACAAGAAACATGCATGTACATTCTATAAAGTCCTTATTACTTTACAACTAAGGCCCATCTATGTTTGTGTTATGTTAAAAAATAAAATACAAAACAATTTCCAAAAAAAACCCAATGTTAAACAAGTAATATTAAAAAACTAAAGCCTTACACTACTCATTTATGTCCTCCTCTGATATAATGTATGTTTTCTTTAAGTTGTTCTCTGACTGTTGGGTTTGATGACAACCAAAGGCTGACCTTTGACCTGTGGATGTGAAGCGAGCCCCCACAGGTCACAGATGAATGAGGTGTGAGGACGAGGCAAAGCAGGAAGTGCGACAGCGTGCACGTCGTGCACAATGGAGAGGTCACACAGGTTGGCAGACGGAAAGGAATGTAGAGTATAATGTTTGTTTTAGGGTGAGAGAAGGAAAAGTTCAAGCACGTCGCCCAACTTTCATCATCATCAATCTGTTTCACTGAAGAAGTGTTTTCAGATTAAAGCTCCACATCTAAATATGACGGTAGTAACCTCACGGTACCATATTTAGAGCAATATTGTGAGGAAGCTCACAGTTTTACAGGAAGTCACACAATTAGCAGCAATGCTAACAATAACCAGAATGACGACCATTGAGAAGTTGTGGTTTACTATTTTAACAGTATATATTGTCATACAATCCGTGTACCCCTTGTTCGTTGGTAATTCTGTCTTAAAACCAAATCAAAATAACAAATAAATGGTTATTTGTTTTACCGACTTAAAACCAAAAGAGAAATACTGTTTTCTGTGTTAAAAATTAAATCTTGTTCTGTTTGTGATGTTTGGATATTTAAGGGAAAACTATGGATGAGAGCTTCATGTTTTAATCTCACCACACAGAGGGACCCACAGACGGGGGCGGACTTTTACTCTGCTGTGTTTGATAAAATGATCATGTATCATATTGTCCACTTAGCACCGATGATAAAGAGGCTTAATTTGAGTGTTGGTGATGTTTAGTTAGAGTTATTGATGCAGAAAGTCTGAATCTATGAATATCTGCCATTACCCAACAGTGTTATGGTCCAAACAATAGATGTTTCAACTTCTACCATTTGAGACTTTTGCAAAAACATTTACAGCTTTTTGAGGGCAGTAAATATATTTATATTGCATGTTTTAATACCACTAGCCACTAACAGAACCGTCAACACACGGAAGTTGATCACAAGAAATGAGGAGCACCAGTAGATTCATTACACCACCTCTGGTTCCTTTAATTACATATCGTGTGCATGTTTTACATAACATCCATTTAAAAATATATATATACATAAATGTATTAATAATGTTTCAATTCACCAGTTTGTCAGTAATGTGACTTTTCTGTTGCTCTTTTTTCAGGAGTAAAGGTCCCCACGCCCCCGTCTGTGGGTCTCTCTGTGTGGTGAGATTAATACATGAAGTTCTCGTCATAGTTTCCCATAAATATCCAAATATCACAAACAGAACAAGATTTAATTTTAAAACAGAAAAACTCTGTTTATCTGGTTTTTGATGTTTTTGTATTTCAGTTTTGGTTTTAAATTAGTAAAACAAAATAACCACACTGTTTATTTCTTATTTTGATTTGGTTTCATAACAAAATAACCAAAGAACGGAAGTAACACAGATTTAATACTGTTAGTCATTACTTACATAACTGATAACTGCCTACAAACAGATATAAATATTAATATTGAGTCAGGAACACTCTTAAAGGCACAGATATAGAAACAGTCAATAACAATACATTAAATAAAAATAATATAACAAAAATTCAAAATAAACAACTAAGGAAATCAAAGTAGTGCAAACTGCATTATTCAGTGTTTGGATTAATTTGAGATTTTTTGAGAAAAACTTGAACAGGTCAAGATTTAAGGTTAAGAGTAATCTGAGTATTTAAAGCAGGTTGGGATCAATTTTATTTTTTATTTAAAATTACATTTTCAATTACCCATGTTCAGTTACAATTAAATTACAATTATTGTGACCAGCAGTTTTTCCAATTACAATGTAGCTCATATTTCCAAAAGGGAAGCATATGGTACATTACAGTGTTTGCATCTTGTCTCCTTCATGGTCCACTACAGCACAAAGGCTCATTATTTTATACCATGACATACTGTAACTACAACGGTATGGAGACACTAGCAATGTCACGGTTTGCTAATACCGTGATACTAATACTGCGAGTGCTCAGGTCTCCACATCACACGTAAATATAACATTTAGTTTCTACCTCATGGAAACAGTCATAATAAAGCCATCAATAACAATATGAGAGTGATGACTAAAGCTGCTGCACATGCCACTGTTTCACTCAGCGCTCTACTCTGACAGCCTCGCTCTGCTCCCCACACTTCTGACAAGTAGAATTAGCTCCCAGTGCTCGTGAGGAATGATGCACGCCATCGTGCACGGGGGGGGGGGGGGGGGGGGGGGGGAGAGTTCACCAACAGTCAGTGTTGGTGGAACAATGCAAAACAAGCCCAACGCCTCCATTAGCAATTCACCTGGAGGTGTGTGTGTGTGTGTGTGTGTGTGTGTGTGTGTGTGTGTGTGTGTGTGTGTGTGTGTGTGTGTGTGTGTGTGTGTGTGTGTGTGTGTGCTTGCGTGCGTGTGTAATTCTCTCTGCTGACATGTAAGAAGAGTTTGACTGATTATAATAAATAGAAAGTCATACACAAGCTCTCCAATAGTGTGTGTGTGAGATAAAACAATGTGTGTGCACAACAACACGTTCTGACTCCTCAAATCAGAATCAACGCACAGGGGGTGGAAATATTTTCAAAAGTAAATTAATATAAATAATATTTTGGGGTCCATCCATAAAGTCAGTAAAATGATGGTCCATTGTTCTATGAATCTGTGATAACCACATTTATTTATTCATCTGAATAATATCCACTGTTATCCAGAAACGTCTATTATTATTATTATTATTATTATTATTATTATTATTATTATTATTATTATTATTATTATTATTATTATTATTATTATAGTCATTTTAAAGATGGAAATCATGGTTTTAATCACAAATAAAATGGGTTCAAAGTGACCAAAAATAGCAATAATGGTGGTGAAAACCACAAAAAATGGTTAAAAGTTGCAAATTAAAGTGGATAAAAACAGACGGAAAAAGTAGTTTTAAAAAAAGGGTTCAAAGTGTTAATATTGGAACAATTAGTTTAACAGAAAACTACAAAATACCAACAAATATATACAAAATACAGAAAAAATACACAAAAATAAATCTAAAAACCCACAAAAAATAAATATATATATATACAAAATGACTCCAATAATAATAATAAAAAAAAAAAAAAAAATAAGATTTTAAAAACCACAGGAATTGGTTAAAAGTTGCAAATTAGAGTGGATAAAACCAGTCAGCAAATGTGGTAAATAGAGGTTAAAAGTGACAATAATGGGTCAACATATGTGACATTAGGTCATGGCAGGAAAAAGTGATGAAAATAGGTTAAAATATGGCAAGTTTGGTGTAGTTGCAGAAAAAGGGTAAAAATAACCAAACATTTACTCAAGTTGTTAAAAAAATCTTCCCCCAAATGGGGTCCTGACCATAGGTTGAGAACCCCTGGTTAAGGGTACATTTCTCACTAGAAATATTATCAAAACAAGCCATGGTCTCATGGTGGCAATATGTGGCGTGGTTATATTCGTAGACGTGAGTGGCGCCCCCAGTGGGTCGATTACAGACGTAAAACGGTGTTGACCATACGTCCATCTAGGATTATTTGGGAGTGAGAACGTGTGACGAAGCTTGAGTTGGAAGCATTTTTCTAACCATGTGATTGTAACAATAGAACAGGAGTTGTGTGCACTGACGTGTGCGTTAACCTCGTGAACGTCTCGTCTCTGTTTGCCTGTTGCATTCCAACATAACAGGAGCCTGAAGAGTGATTAACGGAATTAATCTGCTGACAGACGGATGAGCTCGACTTATACTGTCATACGAAGAGAGAGACGTGTTTATGATAAATCACTGTGGAAGCTTTTTCCTCCTCTTTAAAGAAGTCATTCTTAACATTAACAAAGCAGTGTTAACAAATGTACGTAAATTACTGTTAAAAAGTTTTTACTAATTTGGTTTAGAACCTTCTAAACAACTTTATTAGTAGATCTATGTCTAACAAAACACATTATTTTGCACCATATTCATTTTATTACCTTTTAAAAATGGGACTACTTTACAGTTTTACAGCCTGTGTTCCTCCATCTTGAAATCATGTGACTGATGATGTCACATGGCCCCACTGTCAGTAAACAACACATTGTTTTTCTATTAGAGTGAAACATTCAGCCTGATTTTCAGATCATTTACAGCTTTTTATCATATTGGCCTTTTTTATATGAAGTTTGTATATTTTAGTATTAAACAACGTATGAAAATAATTTAAAACTAACTTGTGTAGTGATGGTCTACACCCAGCTCATATTCCCTGTTATTACCAATAAAAATGATGCAGTGTAATACTTGTACTCTATCGACACAAATGTTCATTTTAAAGGTCCTAGAGTATTTTGCTATTTTTCACTCATCTCCACTTGTTCGAAGAACCCCAACAATATAGTACATGAGGTTTATTTTCCCAAACTCACCTGTTTTCTAGAGTTTTAGCCTCTGAAAAGTCACTGTAATGACGCTTCTAAAAACATGCTGTTTTTGGGCCTTCATGCATATGCATGAGTGGGCGTGTCTATGGAAGCTGACTTCACACAACAGCTGATCATTAGCAATTTTATTTTGCTATCCAAACACTCTTGTTATTGTTTTCAGGCAAAACACTGCACATTACAGTAAAACACATGGATATTCAAGTGAATGTTGTGGTTGTGAGTCAGACACTGCATCAGGGTGTGTTTATCACAGCAGCAGCAGTGGAGTCAGTCCAAACACTCACTGGAAGTGCTACATCACTTTATTCTCCTCTTCATCTCTACTAACTATAGGAATAGTGCAGTTAAGGTGATAATAATATGTTTTGTCCAACCGCTGCGTTGGATTGGGTCACAAACACGTCAGATCTTCTCAAAGGAGATACGAGGTGATGTAACAGATAATAAAAATGGAACTGATTGCAACTGCTCCCTGGGGGCTGCACAGTGGTTGCCCACAGCTCCTCAGGGAGGGGTTAAATGCAGAGAACACATTTAGTATATGTAGCTTTACATTTTTGACAATTAAGTATAATATATATTCCATATTAAACTCTCGTTTGGAGCTGATTTTTTATAAAACATGGAATAAAAAGTGAGGGAGGAAATAGAACTTTATCAACTTTGAACATGAATGAGGCTAAATAATGTACATCACTGTAGAAAAACCATTAGAAAGTATTTAAGTCTTCAATGATAAAATAACAGCAGGGATTAAACAAAGCAAGAGGAAGTAGAAAGACAATGAGTTAATTCTGAAGCTGAGAAAGTGTGGGTGTGTTTACTTCATGGAATGTGGTAAAAAAAAAAAAATAATAGTAATAATGGCCGCTCACTGCACACCAGACTAGCCCTTGTTGAGATACAGTATGTTTCCACTACTGAAAGTTAGTAAAGAATGTCTGGGGGTGGAGGGCAGTCAGAAAACACTTTTCTAAGAACAGCAGCGTAGTGCCCTACGGGAAAACAGTTTCCTCATTAAAAACACTCACAAACACTGTCTCTACCATTTACACTGAGGACTGTGGCAGCGCAGTGTGTGTGTGTGTGTGGTGTGTGTGTGTGTGTGTGTGGTGTGTGTGTGGTGTGTGTGTGTGTGTGTGTGTGTGTGTGTGTGTGTGTGTGTGTGTGTGTGCGCTGTAAGATGATCTACACACTGATGGAGTCCAGGGGGCCCTTTGGTCCCCCACATTGTCCCTGTTTTGCTTTCAGAGTTCCTAAAGCCAGCCACATAGTGTCTTTCAGCCCTTAGGCTCCGCCCCCTCAACCTTTTGGATGTGGACACTGACTTTTGGCTCTGTTCTAAACTGTGTTGAATGTTTTATTCTAAATTCTCTATTTATTGAAGGTGAAATCAACGCTATTAAGGCCACGTCAAAATAAAATAAAAACTATTGGCACTAATATTTTTGAGGACAAAATCATATTTCTATGAGATTAAAGTCATAATAATTCCAGAATGAAGTTGTAATATTTCAAAATTAAACACACACGCACACAGCCATCTTACCGTCTTTATTGTTTTTCATCATTAAATGCATCTCAAGACCACATGTGTTCAATTATCTCAAATCAATGTGAATGAGAACAGAGAATTATAGGATCATATGTAATAGATGAAGTGCACATATTTCACGAATATGAGGGTACAAGTGCATTGTTGTAGGTTTAAATCCCACTTTAAAACCAATGAATGTACTCACTCATTAAATGCTCATCTTATGGCTATTATAGCATTTTGTCTTGGCGTCATGAGGCAGAGTAAAGGTCGTTCAGTTGAATTATTCGAGCCTAATAATCCCGCGACAGGTCCACCGGTGCCAGCACTTGGGCCCCTTACCGCACCTGGGCCCCTTAGGGCTCCTGGGCCCCTTAGGGCACCTGGGCCCCTTACCTCACCTGGGCCGCTTACGGCACCTGGGCCCCTTACGGCACCTGGGCCCCTGACCTCACCTGGGCCGCTTACGGCACCTGGGCCCCTTACCGCACCAGAGCCCCATACCACACCAGGGCCCCCTATCTCACCTGGGCCCCTTACCGCACCAGAGCCCCTTACGGCACCTGGGCCCCTTATGGCACCTGGGCTCCTTACCTCACCTGGGACCCTTAGGGCTCCTGGGCCCCTTAGGGCACCTGGGCCCCTTACCACACCTGGGCCGCTTATGGCACCTGGGCCGTTTACGGCACCTGGGCCCCTTACCTCTCCTGGGCCCCTTACCGCACCAGAGCCCCTTACGGCACCTGGGCCCCTTACGGCACCTGGGCTCCTTACCATAACAGAGCCCCTTACCGCACCTGGCCCCCTTACGGCACCTGGGCCGCTTACGGCACCTGGGCCCCTTACCACACCTGGGCCGCTTATTGCACCTGGGGCGCTTACGGCACCTGGGCCCCTTACCTCTCCTGGGCCCCTTACCGCACCTGGGCCCCTTACGGCACCTGGGCTCCTTACCACAACAGAGCCCCTTACCGCACCTGGCCCCCTTAGGGCACCTGGGCCCCTTAGGGCACCTGGGTCGCTTACGGCACCTGGGCCGCTTACGGCACCTGGGCCCCTTACGTCACCTGGGCCCCTTACAGCACCTGGGCCTCTTACCTCACCTCGGGCCTCGGTGCACTGCACCGGTTGCACAGTCTGTATTTATGCTTGTGGTTCTGAGTGCTACCATTTTTACAGCTTATTTCTCATAAAATTACAACTCTATTCTCAAAATATAAAATTTTTATTCAAAAAAATTACAACTTTAATCTCAAAACATAACAACTTTTATGCTTTTAAAATTATGATCAATTCTCAAAGTATTGACTTTAACCTCATATTTGTAGCAGTTAATCAAGGGTTAAACACTCCTGCTCTATAGTTGATTCTCATCCTAATCTTTATGTTTAAACTGTACATAATGCATAGATCAGTTCCTGTTCTTAAAGTCGTATTATTCCACTTTTCTTTCAGCCAGTTTTTCAGCTTCTTGTAACTAATCCCTTACTTCCACTCCCCTGAGTTTAGGTAAATATGTTCTGGCCAAGTTTGTCTATCTGGCTCGCCCTGGGCCTGTACGCACACGCACGCATGCACACACACACAGGTTTGCTTACTTTAGGGCTGTTAAAGAGCGTGCACGGCGTGTGTGTGGGTGTGGAGCTTCTATAAGTGACACAACATGTGTGTGTGTGTGGTGACCCTGGGGAGACCCTGACACATGGTTCTGAGGTTCTCCTGAGCCTGGTGGGGAACCTCAGGCTGGTTAGGCTTCACTCACGCTAAGACGTTTTAATGAGCACCGTAGAGATAAATGATGGGAATAATATTATTCCTGATTTCCTCCTGAGAGGAAATGATCTTTGTGTAACCTTTTCTCTCACACTGAGGTCAGAAGTCTGCAGAAATACAATCACTAAATAAACCTGTGTATTAAACTAGCTCAAATAAACAGCCTCGACTACATCAGATAAACTTTAGAAAGTAGAAGCTACACAGAAAAATCTTCATCCTTTTATATGAATATTCTTGTGCATTATATATCATTATTTCTCTCAATGTGGGGACAAAAAACAAAATTCATAAGCTTTCTAATGTTATGCTGCTACAATGTTTCTAATTGAAATGTGTTGCTCTGAGTTTAATGAAAATAATATATTTCCTGGTACCAAATTTCGCAAAACAAGAAAAATGTTGATTGAATTTAAAGGTTCACGAAACAAAATCAAGGAAAAAAATGCAAAAAGCGCAATATTGACCCTCCTGCTTCCTGTAGACGCTGCAGTGTTTACAAGATGGAGGACAACGTAGATGCTCTGTAGACTCATACGCCAGTTGTTTGTAGTGATGCACCGAAAAAACTCTAAACAAACACTATTAACCCTTCCTGTTCCAGTCAGACCATGGTCGGGAGACACAGGGGAGACTAACTTCTGCTCCAGGGCACATCGGGGTTAACTTCCTTTGCTTCACAGCAGTTAGAAAACAGGACAAGGGACAAGGTTTCTGGTATAACATCTGTAGCATTTATTAACCAATCACTGTCATGGTACAGCTTCTCACTAGACCTGCTCCAAATACGCACGCTTGTAAAACAACCTGTGCACCCAACAGCAGGTAAAGGTGTCACGCACCCACATACACACAGACACACACACACTTTGATAACAGCACATTTATCTGTAAACGGACCAACGTGTTCACTGAGCCTTCGTATCCCAACACATGTGACACTAAAGCTTGTTTTAAGCAGAGATTGCGACGGACCATGGAGTGGAAACAGTGATGGTGTGTGTGTGTGTGTGTGTGTGTGTGTGTGTGTGTGTGTGTGTGTGTGTGTGTGTGTGTGTGTGTGTGTGTGTGTGTGTGTGTGTGTGTGTGTGTGTGTGTGTGTGCATCACAGAGATCATCGGACCTTCATTAACACTCTACTTGGGAAAAAAAGGACATTACTCCAACAACAAAAAAACATTAGAAAACACAAAAAAAAAACATGAAAACAACAAAAATACAGAAAATGACTCCCAAACCACAAAAAAACTGAAAAATACACAAATTACTCAAAAGCTGTAAAATAACAAAAATGCACAAAATGACTCCAAAGGCACAACATCACAGAAAAAGTACAGAAAAGGACAACAAAAAATGCACACAATGACTCACAAAATACATAAACGACAACAGAAATTACTTCAAGAACACAAAAAATGACAATAACATTTACAAAAATGACTCTAAACCAAACAACTGGGCTGAAATGGACCAGCATGTCCGTGGAGCGCTCGTATTCCAACACTTCTGACACTAAAGCTTGTTCTAAGCAGAGGTTGAGACAAATCATGGAGTGAAAACAGTGATGTGTTCACTCTCAAAGCTACAGAACAGTTAGAGACACACTATTGAGACCATGATTGGGAAATGAAAAGCTATGATATCTGACAATAAACATAAGTGCAGTAGTGAATGAGGAGCTGATGAATAGAAAGTAGAAAAGCCCTCAGACTAAACATTTGCACACTTTGTTACTCAAATAATAAAAACAATGAGATTGGTGCATTAGTTTTCATTCTTTATTTGTGAAGCAAGACACTCCCACAAACATTTGTTACACATTTTTTTACAAGGTATCATGAGTATTTTGTATTGTGAGCACTATATCATATTTCATATTGTATCGTGAGTTAACTATTTCAATACAACCCTAATCTATTAGATTAATATAACTATTGGTTCAGTGAAAGATGTGATTTATGTTTGTTAAAATGACATTCATGTAAAAAGGTGTATTTTCTGTCCACTGTACAGCTCTATTTCTTTTTATATATTATTTATACACTTGAGGGCAATCTTACAAAATATAAGAGATCTGACAAGGATAAAAAAACAAAAGTTACTCACCTAAAATCAAGGATAAATTATTAAAGTCTGAATATTCTTGTCTGAGATTAAAAGCTTGACTCTAACTAACCAGTCCATAGTAAATGAGCTCAGACATCACAGGTTGTTGGTTTTTGACCCAGAACTACTTACAGTCGTCTGTGACACTTCAGTGAGATTACTGAGTTCTTCTGATAGCCACGGCCTCATCTTAAAAAGATTATTCACAACCTCTTGTCACAAGCCTTTGATATCCAGTATTTGACCTGAACCCAGTCCTTTAACATTCTAAAAAGAATTAGTATTCATTCTCTCTCATGCTCAGCTCTGGGCGCTGGTGGCACTTATCACAGAACAGACATTAATCTCTATTCTCTTGGATTCGGTCATTGGGTAAAAAATATCATTTCTCCAGAGAATTCTGGGAAGTTTCTGAGCTCAAGTCACCAAGAGCCCAAACTTCTGCATTATTTGTTTTTATGGAATACATTTTCTACATTTAAATCCCATTCAGAAATATTTTCTTCAGTCTTTCTCAATATCTTGATTCATTGTCATTCTGGCATAATAATAAATTATATGTGATGCATATATTTACATATAAATATATGTCCTATAAAAATGATTGTTACACATAATGTAGAAGGAATGTTCATGGTATTTTTCAAAGCACTATGGGTTGAGCTGATGATTTAGTTTATTATTTATAATGACGCAGTGTAACGACGAGGTGATGTTACTTATGGACTGTTACACTTATGAACTGTTTAAGAAAAGAGTCAATTGTAATACTGTGACAAACTGCAGTGCTTAATGAAATTAAGAGACACATTGTTGTATTGGTTTAATTAATTTATTGGTCAAATGGTGAAGCACATGGTTCAGGCCACAGGATTCATCTAGTGATAAACACAGAAAATACATTTCAGTTCATTGATAAATAACTTAGCAGTGACATGAAAGATAAAACACTTAAATATGTTCTGGTATTTTGCATGTGATTGAAATGTGATCTTCAACAAAGCTTACCTGTGCATGCTCTCTTCCTCTTTCCTGAGGTGTTCGGGTAAAAGAATTCCCCGGGGCTTTTGGACACCTTTTATAGTTCCAGGTGGGAGAGACCAAGCAGAGACTAGGAACAGGGGAGCTGGATGTGTGTAGCTCAATGTAAATATGTAGTTTAATAATTTAGGAGATGTAAATAAGATTAATGATATTAATACAGGGTTAGTGTTTGTGATAATGTCTGTTAGGAAGTGTTTGTGTAAATATTTATGTTGTACTTTTAATATGCACATTATATGTCACCCCATGCTTGGTACAGGCTAATTAGTGGTACACCTGTATATAAGGACATTCATTCTGTTCAGTAGAGAGTGGAATGGAGATTGAAGTACACGGTGCTTGTGGTGCAAACTATAAAATAAACAGATAAAACTGATGCATCAAAACCTGGAGCCTGGTTTCCTTATTGACTGCCTCCACTGCTACGGTTGATCCTTGACACATGGTTATAATCTGTATTTGATGTTTGGTGTTTATATTTGTTACAATAAGGATGCTGCTATGTTGACTCTTTATTGTGCTGTTCTAAGTGAACACAGTTTACATATATCCTCTGCTGCTTTAATAAAAGGTGTTTTTCTATAGCTCAAGACCACAGTTTTAGAGAACAAGACTTTTGGGAGTCGAGAACAAGATTGAGTCCATAAAAATCAATTTAAATAACCATGACAAGGTTAAACAGTCAATCTTTAGTTTCACTTTCTGTTAAATACATTAGACAGACAAAACAAAGTTGTTTGCAACTTCATCAAAACCCAATAAACTCTTGTATGTACAGTAATAAAAAGCCACTGATGAGTCCAGAAGTACTTTTAATATGTGGAAACCAGATGTTTTAGTCGTGTATTTAGTTGAATATCTGATAGAAATAAGATGGACGGTCCAATTTTCTGCAGCTGTCTGACACATACGGAACAATCAGTGAACCAATAGGAAAGAAGAACAATCAGTGAACCAATAGGAAAGAAGAACAATCAGTGAACCAATAGGAAAGAAGAACAATCAGTGAACCAATAGACACTTTGATTGTTTGTAAACATTGTGACATATTTTGTTGGGCGGGGCTTAGCCCGGAGGCCAACCTCCATAGATATATATAAACACAAGATGACTATATCGCGCTGTTAGACAATGGGGAGCGATGTGGCAATGTGGTGGCCATCTTACCTCAGACATCCTAACTTGCTCAATTTTCAACCAATTTTCAAACGACAAGTGGCAATTTTAACATGTACAAGCATCCGATGTCATACTTACGTATAATAAGGTTTGTAATAAGGCAAACTGTTTGTAAATAACTACTAGCTACCGTAGAGTTGTCTGAGGTAAGATGGCCGCCGTTGAACTACGCTGGCGAATCCCGCTTGTGTCATTTAGTGTTTATAAATATCTATGATTTAGCCAGTGGCGTTTCCTGTTTTTGCCTCCAGCCAAATCAGTCATGACGTGGACCATTAAGGGGTCTATAGGAAAGGAGGATAAATCAGTGAACCAATAGGAAAGGAGGATAAATCAGTGAACCAATAGAAAAGAAGAACAATCAGTGAACCAATAGGAAAGAAGAACAATCAGTGAACCAATAGGAAAGAAGAACAATCAGTGAACCAATAGGAAAGAAGAACAATCAGTGAACCAATAGGAAAGAAGAACAATCAGTGAACCAATAGGAAAGGAGGATAAATCAGTGAACCAATAGGAAAGAAGAACAATCAGTGAACCAATAGGAAAGAAGAACAATCAGTGAACCAATAGGAAAGGTTTTCTTTGAAGTTTCAACATTAATTAATCAAACAGTTCAACTGTAAATAACATCAAATTTCCAGCCTGAACAAGTTCAGGAACAAAATATAAAAGCAAGTAATAATTCAACCACCATCTTTGAGGAGGAAGGTTACAGTCAACACAGTGCGAATTAACGCAATAACTCAAGATATTTATCATTTTACAGGGTTTTTTATTATTATTATCACATTAATAAAGTTGAAGAAAAGCAGAAATCAGTGCTGGTCTCGACTGGTGACAGAAACCAAGAACAAGACCTTTAAAATGTCTGAAGACCAAGAGTAAAACCGTACAAAACTAGTTTTATGTGTTGAATGAAAATTATATGTTTTAAAAATAATAATAATAATAATAATAATTAGAGATCACAGTAAGAAACTAAGAAATGTAGTGAAAACAAGCATCAATATATATCAATATTTGACTTGTAATTCAATCTAAGGCCTAATAATCAAATTAAATCATAAGGTAACTAAATATTTAACCTCTAATATGTACAGTATGTAGTATCATATCTGTTACAGCTTTAAAACATCTAATGGTGTATGTAAGTGAACATCCTTGTGCTTGGATAGACTACTTCCTCCTCTACTTCCTCCTCTACTTCCTCCTCTACTTCCTCCTCTACTTCCTTCTCTACTTCCTCCTTCACGGACAGGATGATTTCTTTCTTGTGACAGTGACACTGAACAGAGTCTTCTTCCACTTTTACAATGAAGCCCCCAAACATTCATCTTTTGAGGGGAATCATGATCATTTGTTTGGCGTAGTGATGATACCGGGGTTGGAACTCCTTCGCTCCATCCATTATTGAAAGAGGAGTGGGAGATGTTTGGCTCTCAGATCAAGTGTTGTCAGTGATAAAGAAGAAGAAGAGATGTGGGAAAATATGAAAAAAACAAAGAGAAAACTAGTAGAAAGTAAACACAGCATGGTTTTTACTTTTCTTTTTACTCCTCAGGAGGAACGCAGCTGCAGGACATCCAGAACTTTTCCAGAACTTTCCAGGGCTGAGGACACTTCAGATCATTTATATCATAACAGTGACACCAACACTTCCGTATGTTCTCCTCCATGCTGCTGTGGGAGTTAGAAGTATTTATTATAATATATATATCAAACATTAAACATTACCACATGCTAACACTTTAATGTTATTTATTTTCCATTTCATATCTCTTGATGAATTAGCATTAGAATGAATTAGTGTTTGATTTCTTTTTCACAAAATGTCAGAAATAGGAATGTTTCTGTTTTCATGCATAACAACATTTTAGAACTCATGTTTTGATCAGATGTTATTTTATAAATTCTATTACAACATTTTCTGAAAGTTTGGGTTATGGTTCAGGTGATAAATATTTACAAATACTTTTATTAGCACAATGGTTCATTAGTTTGCAGGTTTTTGATGATACAGTACAATGTTAAAGAAATCCTACTCTCAATTGTCCTATTAGCGTCAAACTATTACTGTTCTCCAAAAACAAACTATGGAACGTTCATCTTAATATTTCTCAACATCTCATAATCGTTATTCCTGTTCTGGGACAAAGGTGATGTAGCTTTGTATCACTGTCAATACGTTGAACACTCTCCAGTGTTTTTATCTGTGTCATGTCAACAGAGTTTTGCTGATGCAGCAAATATTGGGTCACAGCTCAAAGGAGAGTTTAGACACATTTCTGCCCTCAGATTCAAAAGCTTGAGATTCTGGAAGGAAATGAAGTCTGTTTCCAACTGATATGTGTTTCCTCTTTTACGTATCTCTCTGTCCACTAGCAAAAAAAAAAAAACAACAGTGTCTCTGGCCAAATATGAAGAGCTAACATCACTTCCCACATGTTTCTGTGTTTAAATCATTATTACATCACCATGTTTTCTCACAGAAAGTAGGACAGACATTGTTTTGTTTTTTTTTGGTAAACAAATAAATCTTGACAACAATATTCTCAAAGATTAAAATTAATCAGAATGAGCAGATACATTTCCATATATTTGTATGTGGATTGAACCTAAATATGATATTATTACATGTGTGGCTGCATTTCAGGTTTGATACTAAGCAAAATAATTCAAGATATGAAATTAAGCTTCAATTCAATCAAAGCAACTGTTGCATCAACTTATTTCTATCTTTTTGTGATAATAAATGCATTGCCTAGTGTTGCTGCAACTGGACACCTAAGCAAAGGAAATATCACTACTCGTTTACATTTTTACTCTGCAAATGGGAGTAAATGCAAAGATATGCCCAAATAAATATAAAAAATAATTAATTACAAATGAAAGATGTATTTATTCATTTTGAGTTAGGCAATAAAACAAACACGAAAAGGTTGTCTGTAACGTAAAGTCTGAAATGGATGGTGAAATACAGGTGTGTGTAACATGTAATGATGATCGATACAATGCTGAGAGTGTTTTGTGTCACACCAACTACGTAGAGTTGGCCTGGCGGTCCATTTGGTACCAGCTGATCTTGTGAAACCCAAAAAGGACACAGTCGAACCTGGAGAATCTGTGTATTATTCGTTCATTAGTTTTTCATTATGTAACAAAAACATTAAAAAACGAAAAAAAAAAAAACACTCATTATTTGATTTGTTTCCAAAACCAAAATGAAAAAATGGAAAAACGCCCTGTTTTTCAAATTCAAGCTCTTTTGCTTCGCTACAGAAAATGAAAGATAGAAAACAAACACATTTATCCACTGTCTTCATTACTGATTTGCCAAAGTACATGACCCGGAAGCCTACTCTCATCTGACGCTAAGGGCTATGCTAACGGCAGTTCGGCATGATAAGATCGCTGCTTCCAACTGTGCGTCTGAAACGTGTCCTTTTCGCTTTAGCTGGTGTTGGACACAAAACCTCCTCACGGACATTAAGGAAGATTTACAGACTCCTAAGTGTTGCAGAGCTAAAGATATCTCCGAATGTATAACGCTTCACTTCCAGGTCACATACTTGTGTGACCTGGATAAAGGTGTTTGTTTTCTGTTTTTCATTTTCTCTACCGAAGCAAAAGAGATTGAATTTGAAAAACAAGTCATTTTCCATTTTTTCATTTTGGTTTTGGAAACAAATATCAAATGATGAGTGTTTTTTTTTTTTTTTTTCGTTTTTCATGTATTTGTTACATAATGAAAAACAAATGAACGAATGATACACAGATTATGGAGCAAAGCTTATTTAATTCTTCCAGTTGATAGATTAACAAAGTCCACTTTGCCGATGGAGTTACACACGCAAACTGTTGCTGGAATGAAGCAGAAAATGTGTTAGTGCAGGTTTTAAACTTTATGAAATCATTTTAAAACATATTATATGTGTCTTTACACAATGCCTAATTTTTAGGAACATTTAGTAACATTACAGAGAGCAAAACGCTAATGTGAGCTTAGAGGCACTGTGAAGACTAAGTGCAGCACAAATACAACTCTGACAGTTTTTATTTAAATCAGATGTTTTTTTGATCTTTTTTCTCTGTCTTGTTTCTGATGCTTTCTTCAAACAAATCAACCACTTCAATGGATTCTGTCACAAGTAAATAAAATGACTGTTTACAGTCCTTTAGTGTCATTACAGTCATTTTCTGATAGTGTAAGAGTTACTGTAAAGGTAAACTGTGCTCACTCCAGTGTGTCTCCAGTGACACATTTGCTCTCAGTGAGAAACCTGGACAAGCCCCCAGACTGGACGTGAAAAATGGACGTCCTGGTGAATGCAGATATTTGGTCGTCCTACATGAGGTTGTATTTTTCTTAGCACTCAAGCTTCACACCAAACAGTGTAGTTGTGCTTTTTAATCTCTTTTTCTCTGCATCTCTTCATCTACCCCAGTTACGTCACGAAAAGGGAAGTGATTGGATGTAGCAACACTGCATCATTCGAAGTCACTTGAAAAGTTAAAAATTTCTAACTTTGCGACTGCGATTGAGTCTCTGGATCGCGTGGGTCACATCGCTTGAAGGGAGGTCACTTGACGTTTCATAATTTACATTCATTTTGATGTAATATAGTCGTTTCAGTCGTGTTCGTTGTGTACACACCTTAGATGTAATCTAGTCGCCAGTCGAGTTGTTCTCTGAACTGAAACTCAAACAAACCAAGGAGATAAAATTATCAGATGTTCTGCACCCATTTAGACCTAGTCCACCACTAAACCACTCAGACCTAGTCCACCACTAAACCACTCAGACCTAGTCCACCACTAAACCATTTAGACCCAGTCCACCACTAAACCATTTAGACCCAGTCCACCACTAAACCATTTAGACCCAGTCCACCACTAAACCATTTAGACCCAGTCCACCACTAAACCATTTAGACCCAGTCCACCACTAAACCACTCAGACCCAGTCCACCACTAAACCACTCAGACCTAGTCCACCACTAAACCACTCAGACCCAGTCCACCACTAAACCACTCAGACCTAGTCCACCACTAAACCATTTAGACCCAGTCCACCACTAAACCATTTAGACCCAGTCCACCACTAAACCACTCAGACCCAGTCCACCACTAAACCACTCAGACCCAGTCCACCACTAAACCACTCAGACCCAGTCCACCACTAAACCACTCAGACCCAGTCCACCACTAAACCACTCAGACCCAGTCCACCACTAAACCACTCAGACCCAGTCCACCACTAAACCACTCAGACCTAGTCCACCACTAAACCACTCAGACCTAGTCCACCACTAAACCACTCAGACCTAGTCCACCACTAAACCATTTAGACCTAGTCCACCACTAAACCACTCAGACCTAGTCCACCACTAAACCACTCAGACCCAGTCCACCACTAAACTGTAAATATAATGTTTGTAGCCAAAGTGTCATATATTAAAATATTATTATCCAGTGAAAACAATCTATACCTGCCTTACCTGGTGGATTAAAACAGAGCTGATATCACTGCAGGAAATTAAAGAGACAAAGAAAAGTTAAAGCAAATAAATCTATTTGTATTATTTAATTCCATCAGATGAGAATCAATAAGAGAATCTGTAAGGAATCGAATCGAGAAGCAGCATCGATCATGGAATCGGAATCGCTAAATTCAGAGTGAGACAGACAGGTGTGTGTGTGTGTGTGTGTGTGTGTGTGTGTGTGTGTGTGTGTGTGTGTGTGTGTGTGTGTGTGTGCGTGTGTGCGCGTGTGCACTTTACGACACTGAGCCTGTTTGTGATGATGTTTTCACAGCCTGTTATCTGCTGTGTTTGTTTATTTGTTTATTTGTTGTTTCAGGTGGGTGTGATGGTGGGTGTGATGGTGGGTGTGATGGTGGGTGTGATGGTGGGTGTGATGGTGGGTGTGATGGAGGGTGTGATGGAGTCTCTCCGTGGGGGGGGGGTGGGGGGTCGACCTAAAGCTTGTCAGCTGATGCATTGCTTACGTGAGCACAAACACTGGAGCGTAAACAGATGCACTGATGTGTCCTCACCTGTCATTGGACAGATGGAGGCTCAGCAGGGAGCGCTGTGATTGGTGGAGAAGAAGATGATGAAAGGTGAAGAGTTGATTCAGAGGAGGATGAGATTTAAAAACCTGTGAGAAGAAAACTTAATTATTGAGCACAGAGAAAAGAAGCTCATAGTATTTTAAATCTTTACCGTTTTACAACTTTAACTTCTTTTTTTACAGGATTTTTTTGGGGTCCTGGTGTTAAAAAGCCTGATCGAGTGTTTGTTTTGTATATATTTGTGTTGTGTTGTGTGTTATTGGAGTAATTTTTGTGTCTTTTGATTTATTTAGTGTATTTCTGACTGTTTTGTTTGTTTTTAGTCTCATTTCTATGTATTTTGGTTTGTTTTGTAATATAGTAGTTGTAGTAGTAGTAGTAGTATTATATTTGTTTGCATTTTGTGTATTTTTGTTGTAATGTTTTGATTACTTTCCAGTCATTTTTTGTATTTTTATTCAAGATTTTGTGCATTTTTTTTTTATTATTTATTTATTTTTTTGTGTGTGTTTTTCTGTCAATTTGTGTGATTATTTTGTGGCCCTTGGACATTTTATCCCCAAACCCTGACCTCTGTACTCTAAGAGCCGTAAAATAATGTGTTTGTCCAAATATAATTCTAACTTTTGACAGAAAGAAAAAAACTATTCTTTATTGTGTTAGTGAGCGAAAACTGAACTACGGTATTTCCTGGAAACATTCCCAATCCAACTCCATTCAGTGAGAGGGAAGGATAATTTAAACTTTAATTTCAAGCATCAGAGCATGTGTACGACAAGAAACACTTCTAGTGTTTGGTTTGTGGAGAAAAACTGTTGAACAATTAATGTCTGCAAGAAGAATAAGTGTTTGATTATTACTGTGTGTGTGTGTGTGTGTGTGTGTGTATTGTTAATTTCAGTAGCTATTTATATACAATATATTTATTGGTGATTATCTTTGATGTAATTAATTGGAATAATGAATTAATCATTACTGATGTTAAATATTGTTGATGGAAGAGGTTTGGGTTAAATAAATGTATTTATTCCCACTCCTATTTACATATGTTTATTATGTTTATTTGTTCTCTTTAATTATTTTCATGATAATATAATTATTAACTTATGTTGTGTTTATTTGCTACATGCTTAAACAAAAAAAAAATGATTTTTAATTATGTCTAATTGTGTATCAAAAAGGAAAATTGAGTCATAATTTAAAAAAATAATAAAAATAATAATAATAATCTGATTGTAGAACGTTTAATTTGGTCTAAAATGAGTTGGACGTCTGAATGTTTAATAAATAATATCATTTATTTCCACAGTCGTCCACGTCTACGTCAGGGGTCAGAGGTCAAAGTTAAACACACACACACACACACACACACACACACACACACACACACACACATTATTGACACAAGTGCAGCCATTAGCTGTAGAAATAATCATCCACATTCAGACAAAGGATCATTTTTTCTCCTGAAGATGTTTAAACTAAAGCATGAATGTGTTTTAGATCAGGAGTTCTCAACCTTTGGGTCAGGACCCCATTTGGGGGTCATGAGACACTGGGAGGGGGTCCCCTTGATGCCTTCAAGGAACTAAGAATATATTTTTTTTAAATGTTGAGCCCATTTTTGTTAATTTTACTTTGCTCAGTTAAACAACCCTTTGCAGATTCCACCTTTGCTTTGCTATTCTTGACTGCTTTTGGTCTATTTCAGTCACTTTTCACTCTTTTCTTGCCACGTTTTGGCCACTTTTTCACCATTTTTCAATCATTGTTGTTAACTCTGGGAATGGTGGCTTCGTCAAATGGCTGGCTGTGATTGGTTGATCACCCTTCAATCAAACCATTAAGTTTTAAACAATAAATCCTTCTGTAAAAAGTGAGGGGAATTCATTTTTATGGTGTTCCATCCCCGTATCCCCCACGGGTGAAACGTGCCTACAGTGAGGGTCCCTGGTCTCTGGAACCTTTATTTTTGGGGTTTCGGCCTGAAAAGTTTGAGAACCCGTGATTTCGATTACAGTGCTCTCTATAAATCAATGATTACTTGGTTTATTTTTACATTTGTTCCGTTTGTTTTCTCTCTCTTGCTCGTTTCTCGTCAGAACTTTTGGACTTTTTTTGAACAGGAATCCACAGGAGAAACAGGCAGAGTTTGGTTAATTCATTGTAAATCTTCCAAGCTGTGGGAATTCTTTTCATGAGAGTCTTTCATTGATCCCAAACTGTGCAGCGTTCCCACTCTGTGCGTCTCTTAACCCGAGGAGCAACAAGTCAACAAGTCTGTCTGAGTTTATAAGTGCTTCTTCCTCTAAAAGAGAGGGTGTGTGTTCATTGAGTGTCCCAGCACTACACACACACTACACACTACACACACTACACATTCCTGCTCCTCTGTTAGCATTCAGCACACATCGGCTTTTTGTGCTCGACCCACCACAGTGTGGCTGCGGTTCCTCACTGTGTTTCTGTGTATACAAATTGTGAGAATGACCGACACACACACACACACACACACACACAGTTGGCACGCAGCAGTCAGGAACAATCAGCCCAGAGCAAAAAGCTTTCAAAGCAACTTCTGGTTAAAAGTGTCACATGGTCGTAAACAAGCAGGAATCGATCGGCAAATGAACTGAGAGTTCTGTTTTTATTCCATCAATCATTTCAGGCTCAACAGTGACCAGAGTTTGAAACTAAAACACCAAAAACATTTCATTCTATGATTATTCACCAGATGAGGAGGACAGTGTTGGTTTGGCTCCTGTTTTGTTCTAGTTTGTTCCCAGTGTTCCACTTGATATTATTAATATTAAATCTCTTTCCCTTTAAACCCCAAAATAAACATCAACTATTGTTTTACTGCAACCTTCACTTAACTGTCTAAACACTAGAAATCACAGAAAGAATGAAGTAAAAACACTTCTATGCATCTGACTACAGGACGACACATCCCACAATGCAATGCACCAAAGTTTTCTGAAAGGTTCTACAAAGCTGGATCAGTATATCCTGATATCTCTCTGTTTGCTTCAGCTAACCTAACCTGTACTATGGAGCAGGATATAAACACGTTCACTGAGTATTTTTATAAACGTATATATTTCCACCTACCTCCATTTTAAAAAAAAAGTTACATCCAAACATCATCGTTTAATAAAAAGAAATTCCATCAACACAAAACTGCATAAATATGCTATCCACTAGTAAATAAACGTCTCTCTGTGATTGGCAGCTTTATGTATTGAGGTCCTAAATGCACCATCACAGCTTTACACACCTGCCTCACACTGACTGGTGATCTCATTATTGTTGCCTGTCCGTGTCCGTCTATATGAGGACAAAGCAACTCCGTCAATGACTGGCGAGAAAACTTCCGCATGTCCCGGTCCTCCCTCCTCTCATCTGGGATGACGACTTCCTTCTGTAAGTTGTTCCACCAGCTGTCAGTGCCTCCATGTCTGACGAGCAGCATGCTGGAGGTGGAGGAGGTTTATTTCATGTTCAATCTCCAACCGCAGCGAATCCTTTGCTCCTCCAGGAGAAGCAGTAGTTGAACTACCAACAAGTGTCTGTAGCAACGGTAGCACGGTATCCATGTCGCCCACTGCCCGACATAAACAGGAGCACAAATATGATGTTTATTTATTAAAGAAAATGTCTATTTGTACGGTTTCCATACAGACAACCCCCGGTGCTATTGATACGGTTACCAAAGTACAAGTACGTAGTGTGTTAGGTTTAGGGTTTAGTCTTAGTCACGTGACCTAAACTGGCCAAATAGGGGCACTGCGTACAGATAGAATGTCGGTATATTGATACGGCAACCGTACAGATGGCCTCTGCCTTTATTAAATGTTGCAGACGGTGACGTGTCCACGCTCAAACACACAATCTGAGTTTTCCAAAAGCCCTGATTTGAATGACCTTATCCTACGTTTTGGTGTGAATGACAGGCCAAAGCGAAGAAAAACATATTTGTTTATGCAGATAACCAGCTATGTGTGGACGAGGCCTAACCCAGGTGATTTCAGCCTGGCTACGTGCACGCTCCAGGCAGACCTCCTCGTTTTATCACACACACACTGGGATGACAGCAGTGTTTACCTGTAGTATGTTCCTGATGATGCTGTCAGCCTCATCCAGGAAGTTAGCACAATAAAAAAAAAAAATCCAGCTTCATAGTACAGGCCCCTAAGGTTCATTCCTCAGAATAAACCACAATATGGAAAATACATTGTTGGAGGCTAAAGATACACATGTGATATTTAAAGTTAACATGATTTTCAGACATGCCTGAAATAGTACACAATATTTAGAAATGCTTAGTGATTATAATAATGATAGTAATACATTTTATTTAGAAAGTGCCTTTAAGATAAAACATTAAATATGAGACATGACTCAGTATAATCAGACATTAAAAGCTCATTTAAAAAGGTTTGACGCTAAACTGGAATAAGTGGGTCAGAAGATGAAATAATGAATGAGGTATTTGGAGTTTAAATGTGTGAGAACTGATATAAATATAATAACTGTAAACAGTGTATTTACCAAGTGTTTAGTTCTAGTATGATTTCTCTAAAAGCACCAGAACAAATCGTTGTTGTGTCTCTGGTAGAATCTAAACGATGTGTGGAGGTTATTTATCCTTTTGTTTCTCTGTCTATTCACAGTTTCTCACGTTAAGAACTGAAACATTATATTTTTGTTTTTTGCAATCCTCCCGAGGGGACAGAGTTCAAACTGATCTGGTAACTTTCCGCCTGGATTCCTCAGATGTTTGTACAAACTAAGCTAAACTAAAGGTCAAAGGTTAAACAGGTTAGGAAAGGTTTGATGCTGCAGAACCTGTCGACTAACAGAAGTATTTATGAGATATTTATGAGACATCAGAGAGAAAATATTCACCTCATTTTACCTCTAACTTTAACAATAACAGCGTTAAAACTGTTTTCAGTCTCTATGAACAGGTTTTTAATGGAACGTTGACCCAACAATGGATTCTGTCACATGTGAGAGAAAAATGAGCAAAATGACACGACTGGGCTGTAAAGAAAAACATCTTATCTTTTAAACAGGTTAATGTTGTTGTTTTTAAACAGATATAGTGAATACAAAGTAAAACCATTCTATGCATCACAGATTACATGTTACTGTCATTGTAGTTGCTTTTATGAGTGTTTTTTTTTAAACCAGTAATTTTTACTTGTACTTAAGTGTGTTTTAAAAGAAGTAAAGTAATTGCATTTCTACTTCCAACCGTTACTGAGTAAATTGTCATTTTTTGTGTTTCATGGACGTTGAACATTATCCAAATGTTTTTAGTCGTTCCACTTTTGATCAAAGTCACATCCTATGGTTCAGGTTGTGGTTTCTACCTATTATGTTGTTACACACATTATTTCATTCATCCATCCATCCATTCATTTTCAGACCCACTTATTCCTGTTTGTCAGGGTCGCGGGGGTCTGCGGGTGCCAATCTCCGGCTCTCATTGGGCGCTGGGCGGGGGTACAGCCTGGTTAGGGTCCATCGCAGGGCTGAATTTAATTCATTGTGATCTTATTTATGAAAAATATAATAATAATTAAATAATTGTACATTTTGACAAACCTTTTATTTTATACAGACGCCTTTGTGGGTCAGCGCTCGTAGGAAGTATGTATAGCTATCATAAAGTGGGAGGTTCAGTAGCGTTGTCATGGATGGTTAAATGAGGTTGTGTTTGAAGGTGGGACGTCAGGGACATTTAGGTTTGTTATGAAATGTGTAGAGTGATAATTATTGTTTTTTCATATATTTTGGCTTTTACCAAGAACACTGTAGGGAGTTGAACCCCATCTATTCCCATTCCAGTTTGTTGTCCTCGCGGATCCGGATCTCCTCAGACCGGAACGGACTCGATCTGGACTCGTTTAGTGTCATTAAATCACTTAAACAGTCAGTTTAGATGCAATTTACTAACGGTATCATTGCAGTCCAAACAAATCCAACATCTTTGAACCAAGCAGCAGCCATGTTGAAAGTCTCAGTCAGTCTGATCCTGATCCACAGAGATATTTGAGGAACACACACACACACACACACACATTGATTGTTGAACAATCAAAGAAATGAATTCAGAATTTGCTTTTTGATTCTCAAAAAACTGTCAGTTTGAGTCATTTTTTGTCAGTTTATCTGTTTTTAAAATAGTGAGTCACAGTTGGGATAACTTTTCTATTTCCACTTGTTCTCTTTGGTTTATTTTTGGTTTCTTAGTTTCCCTTTTTGTGACAACGGGCATCAGGTTTTGTTTTTGGGGGAAATTCAAAAAATGTTTAAACAACTTAAAGGAGCATAGGGCAGGATTTGTGAAAAACATCAAATTTTAAGTCTTGTAATGCTAACGGTTGATGAAGCGTTCTAAACCAAAGAAAATGAGCACACACACATTTCTACCTATTGCCTGAAACAGATTGTGTGATAAACGCGTCATGAGTGTGAATCAGGTGCATTTTCTCATCCAATTCTGAGCCAACAGTGAAAACCATTTTATTTTCCTCAAAGAAATGACATATTTACGTTGGTTTTAGTGGTACGCATCGATTTTATTACCAAACAACTGTTAACGTCAACATCAGATCAGCGCACGGGTAACAAGAGAAAGTGAAACACAAACAGGGACACAGTGCAAGCAAGAGACCCCTTAGATCTATTTACATTACCCATGTATCAAAGATAAGAATAATCCAGAAAAAGGAATGTTTGGATGATTGATGTCTTATAGTTGTCCTCTCCTCTGATCCTGCTCTCACTGCAGCAGGAAACGCTCACCACAAACGACACGATGTGACAGAACCTGAACGCGACCCTTTGAGTTCCGTCAGAATTCAGTCGCGTGTCCGTTCTCTAGCTGTGCTGCTAAACAGTTGATACTCCCACGCTGATCTATGTAGACATTCTGCTCCTTTGATTAGTGGTTATTCTGGTGAGTTTCCACAAACATAAACACTGTCAGACTGTGATAGAGCAGAGATCACAGTAATAATCCCAGATTATTGTATTATTGTCATAAAACTGTAAATAACAAAGTGGCAGAAGGAGAATACAACCTGAATGGACCAGAGACACCACAGCACAGGAACAGAGGAGGTGAAACATGTTTTCTGATTGGAAGGCCAATCAGGGAAAATGCGGCACACCTAAGTGGAAGAAGGAGGAGCCTAATCACTCACAGCATTATAAGGCTGAGAGTGAAGACATGAGCAGGAATAACTGGAAGCACAAAAAAGACCAAAAAAAACTGAAACCTGTTATTCTTTGTCTTTGGTTCTGAACTGATCCACCATCATGTGGTTCATTTGGAGAGTCTTTCCTGTCTTTATAAACCCTTTGTGTTAAATTATCCTATGTGTAGATGTCTATGGTGCAAAAACCTTCCTTCATCTCTGAGTGAGATGATTCTACAAACTCACAGATAATCAACTATAGAAGATGGAATCCACCAAGAACTGATTTTAATTAAAACAACTCATTTGACTTAATGAACACTTAATATTCTGCAGTGCAGTGACCTTAACAAACACGATGGTGGGGAATGTTTCTGGGTTTACTTCAGTCACATGATGTCTCTCTCTATGAACATTAGCTACACTTCCTCTGCCTGTATTTTATGACTTTCCCATTAAATCAATGGTGACTCCCTCTCTGCATATAGTCAATGGTGTGAGAGTAATTACCCACAGCAGCTCTGATTTAAATGAGGCCTTTTCATTAGAACTCATGCATAATATGAGTGTTTGAAGGTTGTAGTTTAACAGGATGTTACTTTATAAACAGCAGGTGGAACAGTGTCGATAATTCAAGGGCAGATGTTCCTGACCTGCTGACTCACAACCATCATCGTCTCAACTTTATTTATATAGTGAAAATTACAACAAAGTCATCTCAGTGTGCTTACAAAAATATGAAGTCCATAGTAAGAAAAAGAACCAACAAGATCCACATAAACAAGTATTTAGTGACAGTGGAGAGAAAAAACTCAGAAATATCCAGTGGAACCAGGTTCAGAGGTGGAGAACATCTGGTTCCACTGGTTGGGGTTAGTGAACAGAAGAACAAACAGAATAGAATAGAAGGATAGACCATCAGAGTGTTCTAGATTAGTTGAGCCGTGAACCATTGATCAGGAACCACCAGCTCCAGCATCAAAACACCTGAAACAGAAAAGAGAACCATCATGCTACGTTCACACCAAACGCGGCTTCTGCGGCACAAGCGAACACATTACATGCAAAGTCAATGGTTTAGACGCGCTGGGAGGCGAATTATTCGCCGATGGGGCGGCGCGAACTGTTTCGCGCGTTGAACGCGAATGCTGCGGCAAGCGCGCTCCCGATTTTTGTGATATTCGCCGTTCGCTTGAGTTGAAAATATTGAACTCCAGCGGCAGTTTCGCGTGACGCGCAGGCGCGAAAGCCAATCAGAGTCCTTGTTGGCAATGACGTCAGGCAGGCAACACGGAAACCAGTATTTTCACCCGTTCAACCATTGAGGAGAAGCTAATCGTAGCGGTGTGTGACCACCGGGAGCTGTATGACACGGCCTGTTATTTTAACCGGGACCAGGAAGGATTTGGCGTGGAGGAGAATCAGCGAGGAGGTGGAGCAGCAGGTAAATGTTCTCTCTGTAGTTTTCATCTTTGAAAATCGGCAGTGAGTGAGGATAGCATTAGCTAATGATAGCATTAGCCGCTAACACCAGCTATTTTCACTTATGGGTTATGAGAGGAAAAAAAAGTCAGTAGAACCGTGGTGGGTCAGCTGCAGGAACATCTAAACGGTGGAAATACCCTGTGGTCATGTCCTTCATCGACCCCTTTGTTTCACCGCGAGAGACAAGCAGCAACATGGGGTAGAGGGTTGAGGAAGACAGGACCACAAAGTATGGTCAACCATCAGAGACTGGAGGTTTGTTTATCAGTGCAGACATATAGAAATATATACCAGGTTAATATTCAGGCCTTTATGCATCACAGGGCTTCTTCTAGTGGGGGATCTAAATCTAGTATAATGATTTAAAATGTATAGTAATGTGTTTCATATATTGTTTGCTGTCACTCAGAGGTAAACAATCAGATGAGTGATGGAGAAGGACAGGGAGGGGGAACAGATAGTGTTCAGGGAGCAGGAGAAGATGATGATGATGGTGATGATGGTGCTACAGCAGCATCTCCTGCAGAAACAAGTGCAGCCAAACCATCTGATATGAACATGACAGAAGTTGTTTTGCATTCTGTTATAAATAAAATGTATCTATAAATGCTTGGTATATCAGTGATGACAATGTTGATCATTACCTCATTTAATGTTTAATTAAAATATATCTATGATCTTATTTAAGTAACAGTGACTTGATGAGCTATTTTATATATATATATATATATATATATATATAATGTTTGTTTATTTTTAAGGAAAAAGAGCAAAGAAGAGGCCCAGCCAAGGCTCTCCAAGAGAGGTGGAGCAGCTTATCCTACAGACCTTCAGGAGACCACCTCCTCACCACCAGCTCTGACTGAGGATGAGATGTTTTTCAGAGACCTGCTTCCTATCCTGCAAAAAGTGCCACCAGAATTTAGGGAACGTTAAATTTCAAAGTTTTAAACTTCTTGATTATCATCCGGTAACACTAAATTTGGAATATTTTAATTAGGTTTTGGATTGGGCTGGATGGGCTGGGGTGGGCGGGACTCTTTGCATGGCAGGAACCACATTGTGAATAGTTGTTTATACTAGTTTGTTTATTATGTAAGTATTATAATATTGAAGTAAACAGTTTGTTTAAAATTGAGGTATTATATTGTTAATGTACATGGTGTTCTTTCAGAATTGTTGATTAAAAACACATTTTAAAGTGTACTTTTGCTTTCTTTTTAATTTCTATCAATGCATCTTAACAGCAATGTGTACACCACATCAAGGTTATATATTTTGTTCATACAAGAATATATAGTTTCCTCATATTGATTCTGTGTGAGACTTTTAATGCCTTAAATTAATTTCAGAGGTGAGGTTTCTTGGATTATTTCTTTCTGGTTAAAAATGAAGCTGACAGACGTTTCTCTCCCCATTCTTCCATATTTATTATACACATGTTAATACAATAGGAAGTTTGCTCTATAGAAGTATGTGGTTGGCTCTTAAAATAGTCGTTTTGGGTGTGCTGGTGGAATATGTCTAGCCATGGAACAGCTCCTGCAGAGAAGTACGATGTGAAGACCTCTCGTCCATAGCTGTTAGCTGTGGTCCTGAAGGAGTCACCTGTGGCCAGATACCTGCACAGTGAACAACATAGAAAAGCTCAGATCATTGATAATCAGATATATATAATGTGGGTGTGTACGTGTGCATAAAAGGTGGAGAGATTAGAAAGAACAGGCCTTATCTGCCAGATGACAATAATTAACAGTAGTAAATAAATAATGATTTATTAATAAGAGTTAAAAACAATAAATATTAATGAAACAAGCCTCATCTTCCAGAATAGGTCTCCAGAGGACAAAAAATAACAATAGTAAATAATTTATTATAATGATTAACTTTTATTTTAGTTGTAATATATTTATGATAAAAAAAACAATAATAAAGCAGGGATTAATATAGTATCTATCTTTATTGTGTATTTGAGAGATGTTTCTGATGAATCATGGCATCTTTGTTTGCTTATGAAACTTACCGGAGACAGACACACAGTCGTTCGGCTGCAGAGATGGAGCTCCGGTAGTTGGTATCCTGTCGGGACATCCGTGGGCCAATCCGACCCAGCAGGTCGTCGAATCGGGCGCTGGTCATCCACAGGTACCGCTGGAAGCAGTCATCATCCAGCTGTAGCTTCTGAAGCGGTCAGTGAAGCTCACCGAGTTGGATGTGGCACTGGTTAACCTGGTGAAGCCAGGAAAGCCGACGTTCCTTCCGAGGTTAGGAGCAGTGAATTAACGGGGGTCCTCCATAGTTGATGGTGGAAACAAACAGAGCCTGGTTGTCGCCGTTTGGGAGTCTGGTGGGCGGAGCTTCGCTTCAGACGCGAATGAAGCGAATAGGGAAACATTTTTTGATCCCGCGAATCCTGCGGAAGGTTTCGCGCGACAGACGCGAACGGTCCCGCAGAAAACGCGTTTGGTGTGAACGTAGCATCAGAGGGCGAGGAGAAGACACAGACTGCAGAAAAACATGATACACTATGATACACTCGTCCCTAGTGGTTAGATTAACATCCTCCATGTTCTGAAATGTTACCACTACAGACGAGGTTTTATCTTGTACTGGTCACATGTAATGATCTATGTGGTAGACATCAGTGTAAATGGTGTGAAGCAGTGTGAGCAGTATGATGGGTTATGTAACGAGGGTTGTCTACAACCTGGTACAACTGTGTCTGACTGGACATCATCCCATTACAGCCCATTAGAGCTATGTGTGTAGATGGTGGATCTTGTTTGAATATAATGTTGGTGTTCTACTATATAGTCTTAGTTCCTATTATTAGGTTTAGAGCTTTGTTCCTAGTGGTTAGATTAACGTTATTATACGGTATACACTTTAGAGTTTAGCCTTAAAGGTGGAGAGAGTAGAAGCCTCCTGTACTAAGACTGGGAGCTGGTTCCAAAGGGGAGGAGCCTGGTAGCTGAACGCTCTGCCTCCTGTTCTACTTCGCGGAGCAAATCCGCACTTTATATCATGGATATAATTTATATGTATTATTTATTTAACTTTTTAACTTTCACTCCAATTGTCGTTCAAGACTCCAGCCAACATGTGCTAAACAGCACATTTAAAGCTATTTATCAGAAACATATGCAGAGGAGATAATCACTGTTCCAACAAGTAACTATTATGAATAAAAACCAAAGTGTGGCTGGTGATGGTCACAATTATCCAATAAAAATGTCATCTTAAATAATAAAACATGCATAGCTGATTGCACTACATGTAGTGTTGACCGTTGACAACGTGTGCAGACAAGGTGTTAAAAGAACGTTTGAACGTGTGCTTTTACACCAACTATTGACAGATATGTTCACATCTGAAGCTGCTTTTCAGTTTCCAAAAATATTCATTAGTTTGGAGTTAAAGATAAAATCAACCTCACACACGTATCCACTCAACAGAGCAATAACTAATGTGGAGCATGGGGAGAACATGCAAACCCCACACAAACAGTAATTACCCTCAGAGGAGTCGATCCAGTCCAATCACAAATCCCATCCAGTAGGTCCTGTTCTCTGAAGCGGGAATTCTTCTTCTACTTCCAGGATTTATTCTGTGTGTCTGACACTTCTTACCAGGCTAAATCACCATGGTAACGTATGCTGAACACATAACCTGATCAGGACCAGGGTATGAAGTGGATAAATCCTAAGCAAGTACTAAAGCTCCGCCTCCTGACCAATCAGTTCTCTTAGAAAACAACCTGTCCAGTAAAAGGAGGATCAATCCACTTTATTTATACAACATATTTTATAATTTTTTATAATTTTATATTTCCAAAGTGCTGCACATAAGATCGACAGTATTAAATAAGATACAAATAAAAATGTTTAGGACATTAAAAAATAAATAAAATTGTTAAAACAATAAGACAAAATAAAAGACACAGAGGACCACACAACTCATGTGGTGTTAAAAGACTTAAACACTCCACTGTGGGGGGGCGTTCAGATGTGGAGGGGCAGAATGTTCCACAGCTTAGGGCCGACAACGGAGAACGTTCTGTCTCAAGAACCACGAGCTGGAGCTGGTCCTCAGACGCTGTAGTGTACATTTACAGTAGATGATGTCTGTGAGGTACATTCAAAGCTTTAAAAACAAACAATAACATCTTAAAATCAATTCTAAATATAACATGGAGCCAGTGCAAAGATGGAAGGATCATGGTCATATGTTCGCATTTTATGGTCCCTGTTAAAAGTTGTGCCGCTGAGTTCTGAACTAACTGCGAGCGATAGAGAGCATTGTGGGTAATTCCTGTATAGAGTGGATTCCAGTAGTCCAGGTGAGTAGAGATAAAAGTGTGCATGACTCGTTCAAAGAATTTAAAAATTAAAAAAGATTAAGTTATTAACAGCTTCATGTAGTTGCTGTATTTATTGATCCATGTTGCATCTCTGCAGCTTAAGTTTTAGTTCTGGAGGTAAACAGATGATGTCCTTTTTTTTTGTTTGTTTTTCTGTAACACACACACACACACACACACACACACACACACACACTGAAGCTAATTCACCTGACTAGAGGCGCTGACAGACGGTCACGCTAAACACACGCTAACACTCACGTTCTAACAACATTCACTTTAAGGCTCAGTGTGATGAGTTTTCCTCTTATAGAACATCACAGACCTGCTCTCCTTTACTTTACACACACACACACACACACACACACACACACACACACCACCCTAAAGTCTGACCTCTGACCTTTCCCAGGACTCTGCTGTGCTACTGGTTCTGTTCCACAGTTTACGGCCCATAAACATCCTCCGTCATCCACACGCTGAGGACAGAGAACGTGTTGAGCTGCAGATTCTCGTGACTGATGGACGTCAAAGTGACTTTAATTTGAAACCCTTCCAAACTATTCCTTTATTATTATTTCTTATGATAAAAACTGTGATCAACATGTTAAACATCTGGGTTCCTATCCTTCAATAATGGTGTTTCAGATGAAATCAGAGTGTGTAGAAAGGAAAAACAAACAAACAGATAAATAAACCAACCAAATAACAACAAACATAAAAAAAAAACATTTTTTACAAATAAACTAAATTAATATTTTTAGACATACACAATGATTTAAACAACAGAATGTCATTTATCAGAAAACTAACACTAAAAGATAAATTCATTAATGTAAATTTTGAATATTTTCCTGGAGCAAATATGAATCTTTCCTATTTCTGCTTCTGCTGAACTTATGATTTAGGGTTGTATGATTGTAGACTTTTACCATTTTTAAATGTTTAGCTATGAGATCGAGAAAGCAATTGAAGTGTATTGATCAGGAAAGTTAAACAATAATTATAAGGATATGTTATAAAGATAGTCATGCAATATTATAACAGTCAACACTTGTTTTATGGACATTACGACAAAAAAAGGTTCAACTCCAAATAAATGTATTTACCAAAACGTACAACAAAAATAATAAAAACTAGTTTATAAAATTATTTTTGAAGCTTGTATCATGTATAGGATCTAATTTGTTTCATATTTTTAAAGCTTTACGTTTACGTGCTGAACATTGGGACAGAGAGACAATGTGTGAAGTTTCTATTGGAGAAGTAGACGTTAAAATGTTTAAAATGTACTATTAGAAAATCTATGTCCAACAAAACACATTATGAACCATATTTCTCTCTAACTTCAGCTACCAGAGCGCGTGCGTGCGTGCGTGCGTGCTGATGACCCATTGGTCATGTGACCTTTCAAACAAAGCAGCAGGTGGTCCACTCAGGCCTCTTTACCTTTAATATTTATTGTTTTCAGAGCTCTGTTAAAGGTAGAATAATTCATTATGAGATGAACTAAAGGTAAACCATGAGTCAGCGTTTCTCCATCAAAGCAGCTGATTTATGGTAAACTTTAGACGTTGAAAAGGATTCTGCCCTGACATCAAATAGAATTTGTGAAAAGTTCACACTGCGAGCGCTGAAAGAACTGCTGCTTTTATTATAAATCACATTTGAAAAGAGCAAAACGTCATTATATCTGAAAAGATGCTATTTTAATTACAACTTATATTATTAAATGTGACTTAACAAGCCGTGGGAGGTTCTCAGACTTATTTCTGCAGATATAATTACTCATCGTGTGCTTTTGTGTCGTCTGTGGAAACATTTCTTCTTCTCTTTAACAGGTGTGGGTCGATGGTTTCTCAGTCACTGACAGACAGCGGATACAGACACATTTACTGTCAAGGCCACGGGAAGAGAACGAGGAACGACAATGGCTGAGAGGATGTATCAGTCTGTCATTGGTGGGATCTGTGTGACCTCAGACAGGAGGATTAACTCCTGACTACTGATGAATACTGTGTTTAATCACCTTCATCCTGTGATGACATGTTTCCATCCCAGTGGGAGTGCTCTTCATTCACTGGAGCTGTGATCTACACATGTAGGGAAGAAGAGATATATATTAGACCCCCAAAAAAAGCACCAACATGTTTTAATAGCAGGAAATAATACTAATATATTAGCCAAACTACAGCTACATGACATTGTGATGAGAAGACAACATCTGAATAATAATCTCCATTAGTTTTATTCTCCGTTCACGCTGCTTTAGTCCTTGTTAGAGATGGAGTTGGTGTCAGCGTCGCCACTAAGAGAGTTTCGACCCCGGGGCCATGGGCGGAGTTTGAGCTTCTTGCCGGGGGGGGGGGGCAGCAAAAAAAAAATCAAATCAAATAAAATATAGAACATCTTGAGTTTAGCTTCACAAATAAAGAATGAAAACAATTGTATTGCCCGTAGGAAGTATGTATAGCTATAGAAAAGTGGGAGGGTACGTTGCTTTTTCATGGATGATTAAATGAGGTTGTGTTTGAAGGTGGAACATCATCATTGTGGAGGTAGGACTGATGACATCATCACTGTGGAGGTAGGACTGATGACATCATCACTGTGGAGGTCGGACTGATGACATCATCACTGTGGAGGTAGGACTGATGACATCACTGTAGAGGTAGAGTCCGTCGACTCAAGGGGTGGGGCGTTCAAACAAATCCATATGTCGCACACCCTTGAACCAAGCAGCAGCCATGTTGAAACTCTCAGGTCAGTCTGATCCTGATTCACAAAGATATTTGAGAAAGACACACACACACACACACACACACACACACACACACACACACACACACACACACACACACACACACACACACACACACACACACACACACACCTTGCTTTTATAAAGAAGATTATTATTTCTCATTTCTTTAACATGTTTTTAAAGCTGTATTATGGACCTGCTGACATAAATGTTCAGCCTCTACTGAAACTTAAAGAATGAAGGATTAAAGTTGCTCAAATTCAGCAGTTTTATCAGGGCCTGAGCACAACAGATCAAAAGCATTTAAAATCCAAACAATTGTGCACTGATAGCGGTGTTTGCTTGTTATTATTATTAAGAATTGTATTTTTTCGAAAAGGTTTTTGGGGAAACTTCAATAAAATATTTTGATCACAATGCCCCCCCCCCCACCCCCCCCCACGTATGACTAGAGACCTTAGTCAATGATTTACTAATTAACTATAGAACTCATGTGTGTAGCGCGTTCTTTGCACATGTGTGTAAATGCATCCCCTCGAAGATGGTGCTCTACGTGTAGGGAGGTTAGTGTTACCATGACAACATGTTAATGTTAATGAGACACAATATGTGGAAAAACTTTACCAAGCCTTGATTTTCTTTCTCCATTTCCATCGTTAAGGCTTTGTCTGGGTTTTTAGAAAACGGTCCATGACATCGTGATTTGCTCTTTTACATTTGTCTGACTCTTGTCTTTCTTCTGAAGTCCATTCAAGCACTCACTTCACACCGGCTGCGTCTGAATTTAGTCTTTTCATTTCTGAAAGTGAACTTGTTGTTTTAGTTTATTTTTTTAAAGCTGTGATGCAGAGGAAAGCAGGAGCTTTCAGGGAACCTGAAGTTTCTCTGGACGCTGAGCTCAGCTGCGTCTACGATGTCACAGTGTGAGTGTTTTCTGCTCAACTGGGCAACACAGAGCAGAGAAAAATGGATGGTCATGAAAAGTTGTTTCTTTTACTGTCTTTTCACCCCTCGTTCCTTTTTTCATTCTTCACCTTTTCACCTCCTTCATTTTTATAAGCCTTTTTTTCTCTCTTTCTCTTTGATCGGCATCTCTTTCACTGCCTTGCTTCATGTCTTTTCTTTTTATTCCATCGCACTTCAAACCTTCAACGCGGCTGCGTTTTAGCTGTTTCTGATGAAACCATCGGCTCAGGCCATTCCAGGTAAATGAGAGGCTGAAAAAGGTCTATTGTGCTTCTTTTACAGGCGTCAAACATTGGCCAGAATAACATCAAAGCAATCAGATGAAGTTTTCTCCATGAATGACTCAAGATTTCATCACAAATACTGGAACGCAGGCTTTACTTTGTCTGTTGGAGCTGTCAGTAACACGTCACATTAATGTCAGACTCACTAATCATTCACGGCTCAGCTCTGACTTTTAAAGCACTTTATGACTTTGTTTATTGATCCTTCTTCTCTAAGGTTTTTATTCAGTGAAATAAATGTTGTTTGTAAAGTGAAGGTTGCATGATTTTCTTATTCCAGAGACTCAAACCTAATGAGTGATGAAATTAAAAATAAATGATGAAATTAAAAGGGCTTCTTAGTTCAACATATATTTGTACAGATTTATAATAATTCAGACTCGAGTGACTAACAGATTTATGACCCCCCCAAAAAAACTGTTGCTTATGTTTTAAGTAGTTTCTCTAATTTTGGAGGATTTATTACATTTGTAACACTTGCTATAATTTATGTTTTTGCCTTAAAATCCTATAGGGACAAAATAAAACACGTTAATATCAATTTTTAGACTTCCAATATTTGGCAGTGGTACAATTAATGACATGTTCTACCAGTGTGATATGAGTTCAAAATAAAGAAAAACACAAAAAACTGAATTGATTTCTTGAAGAAAACCATGAAAACTAACATGAATAACAGATGTTTCAACAAATATATAAAAATTAGAATGTATAAAACTATTTACAATTAAAAAGGCTGAAGCGTTTTCTTCACAGGAACAGTTAAAATGATTCCAATAGAGTGAGTTTTAACAGAATTATGGTCATTTTATTGTGTGCAAACCAGGATGTGTCTCTGGCAACGCTGTAGTTGTGACTTTTTATCTGAAACATTAAAGCTGCTGTTTTTTTAAACCATACATGTATTTCATCCAAAGGTTGTTTTATCCACTGCTGATGCCAGTTTGACCCCAAAAAATGACATTTCTATTGTTTTCACAGATTGAAAACCAAAACAAAACAACGGCAGATGTCGATATTTTAGTTTCTCAAGGAAAAAACCTTTACGGCTGAAATAAGATCTGAGACTTTGCATCACAGGGAACACGATAAACAAAAATAACAGTAAGTGAATCATTGTCCCCCTTGTATGACTAAAAAACACAATAATTCATGGGAAAAATACACGTTGCATTCGTATACGGGACTACAGATCCCATGATGCAATGTGCAAAACTTTTCTGAAGTTGAAGTCACATGACTTTGTTGATGGTGGAGTCATAAACAAAATGTGAGCAGCAGTTTTTAACTCTGAGTAAATTCTCCCATTTTCAAATGTATTTACTTTAGTATAAAAGCATGAAATTTGGCACAGATATTCTCTAAGGGCCACTACTTTTGGCCACTCAAAAATTTTATATGGTGGCCATTTTTCAAGATGGCCACTATTGTTATTCAATGATTATTTTATAACCAAAAAATGCTCGGATCTGGTCAAACAAGGTGTCAGTGGAAAGGTGTGCATCCCTCCTGGGCTCAATACTCAAGTGCCTCCTGTGAAATTAGCCAGGAATTAGCAATTAGCATGTGACATCACATGATCATGTGTTGTCAAATTCAAGTTATATTTGTAGCCCTTCAAATCTATTAACTCATAAAATCATTCAATACTATTTTAACTATATTGTCTTCATTGAGAAGGTATTTTTTCGGCTCCACAAGGACTTTAGTCCAGGTGAGATTAGGCAAAAAGGCTCCGTTTAGAGAGAAAAGGTTGCAGATCCCTGCGGGTACATGTACCCCCATTTGAGAAACACTGATACAGAGGAGGGACTCGTACACGAAGCTGAAAAATATAAAATTTCAGCTCTGAAATAAATGATGAAACAGAAATCCTCTGAACGCACTCAGAGACTGTCAGAGAAAGTTTAATGAGATCCAGAGAAAAGGTAACGATAAGTGATTATAATTAAAACTTCACTAGAAAAACTTGACTTTCCTTTCCTGGATAATAAGAACATTCTGGAAGTTTAACGTTCCAAACTGTTCAGGAAAGTAAAATGTTGAAGGAAAGTCGAGGAGATAAACATATTAATAAAAAGATCATCCTGTGAAAATGATCAAAAAGCAGCAGTTTTCCCTTGAGCCATCACTAAAGATGCAGCCGCTCCCTCAGTTCTATTTTTGTGCTAATATAAGCATTCATTCATATTTAAACAGCTCATTGCTCTATGATTCACATTCTAACGCCGTAAGTCTACAGCTGACTTTTCTCCCTCACATAAAGCAAAAGCACAGCAGAAATAGTCCTTAGTCTGAGACATAGAACAGCTGAACAAGTCCTGGGTCTATCAGTGGAGTCTCACGGCCAAACTTCATTGACTTCCTCCTGGAGAGCAAACAGAATACTGCAGTGAGTTTGTTCCATTAATAATTTAAAGTGGAGGAAGTTTGCAAACAGCCTGTTAGCTAAAAAACAGGCTTTTTGGGGAGGCCTTGAATGTTGTACAACTTGACTGCTGCTAACTATTAGCATCCTTATTAGCGTCCTCACACTCAGAGTTTGATGTTTGGAAAAAGAGAGAAAAGATGGAATGAGCAAATGGAAGGTGCGTAATCAAAAAAGTGCTGAGTTAAGTGAGTGCTGCGTGTCTGTGTGTGTGTGTGTGAAAAGTGCTGACTTTCCAACGACTTGTGGTGATGATGGACGAGCAGAGAGAAAATGCAGCTATTTGGAACGTGTCCAAGTCATTAGAGCGCGTCTGTCTGGGACGACACAGAAACGTGTGAAAGGAGACAAACATTCACACCTGAAATGTCTGGCCTCATGTGATGATTGATGGAGGATCATATTTTGAAATGCTCATGGGTTTTGTTTTTTTAAGGCACTGATCAGTTTTATTTATGAAGAAGAAACAGAACACATTAGCAAACATGGAGTCGGGTCCAGATTTTAGACAAAGTGCCTTTTAGAGTAATATGCTCTTTATTGTCCAGAGTGATCTTTTCTCTGGACCAAAAGTAGCCCCCCTGTTAAATAATGCATTCAACTGTACGTCACTAGATTTTTTACACTGTTAATAACACAAATTGCCAAATTAGACAACACATGAAAGTAAAAGCCTTAAAGAAAGTGGCTGTTTACAGCAGAACATACCAAAACACATCAAATCAAGTTTTATTTCTAAAGTGCTTTATAACAACCAGAGTTGTACACAACAAGAAATACAATTTAAAAACAGCATAATATATGATTTAAAACACAGAACTATGTATCAAACGTCTTTATAATCAGGTGAGTCTTTAGTTTAGCTTTGAACAGTTGCAGGTCTTTGGAACTCGTTGCCGCTTGAGTTACGTGCCATCAGAGTTTTGGACCTGCCACAGTAAAAGCACCATCACACCACTGTTTGTAACGTGACCTGGGCACCTGGAGCAGGTGGTGTTGGGCAGAACGTAGGGCTCTGCTCGGCTGGTGAGGGTCAAAGTATCACATACAGTAAATACACAGGTGTGAGGCCATGGATGGAACAGGAAACAAAAAGCAAAAGTTTGTACTGGATTCTGAAAAGGACCAGGAGCCAATGCAGGGAGTAAAGAACAGGTGTGATATGGTGATGTTTGTGATAGTTGGTGAGGAGCCGGGCAGCAGCGTTTAGCACAAGCTGTAATCTGTGTATGGAGGTCTGATTCAGTGCAAAATACAGTATATTGCAGTAAATCCAACCCTGAGCTGATGAATGCATGAATAGTTTTTTCCAGGTCAGAGCGGCTGAGGAAAGGTTTGACTTTAGAGAGAAGACAAAGCTGGAAAAAGCTTAACTACACAGTTAATTTGCTTGTGAAAGTTCAGAATTCTATCCAAATTTACACCAAAGTTACATCAGTGGGTTTTGAACGTAGAAAAGAATGAGTTCAGTTCTGTGAGAACCAGAGTTTGTCATCCAGACACCTGTGGATGGACTGATGTGTGGCGTAACCGGGAGGTAGATCTGTAGATCATCATGTAACCGTTGCCGTTGTCAGCTCATTCACCCGTTCACACCACAATGGGACAGAGCTGCCATGCAAGGCAATAGTTTACTATTGTGAGTAAGTTAGGGTGCAGCCCTGAGATCGTACCCTCAACCTCTGGATCAGAAAACGACACATCTCCCACCGAACCACGATCGCTCTGAGAGCATGGCTAACAGTGACTCATCATTTATTCTATGTCTATGGTAGATTTAACAGCATCACACCCTGCACACTAAAGTGTTAAAGCTGCAGTATGCAAGTTATTTTGTATCATCATTTGTTCATAAATCTATCCTAACCTTTGATCATATTGTAATCCTAAATGTTCTGAGAGGACTCTGGACTTTTGCTCCATCTCATCACTTTACAAATCCAGGAGTGGGACGCTACTTTTCAGCCAATCAGAGATCTGTTTAGAAACACATGCTCCATCAGCTGTTTTGGGCGAGACTATTGGCTGCTCCACTAAAGTTGATCCATTCGACTGTACAGAAGAATTCCCTCATTTTCAGGCTGTTGTAGATGAAAGCTGTAATTTAATATTTTTACATCATTTAAACAGATTAAAACAATCAGAATAATGTAATAATGTAAAGTGTGTAAAAGCTTATTTATGTTTGTATCATTAACGTTTGTCTGAAACAACTTAAGAGTCATTATTACTTCTTACACTGAACAAATAATAGACTTTACACCTCCGGTGGTTTATTAAATTAACAACAATCATTATTATTTATCAAATTATGAAAGTGACTTCACTGAAATCATGGTTTGACAGAAATAAGTTATTGTTGCTACATCTGAACAGTTAAAAATATTCTGATAGGAATAATTCACAAATAAAGATGGAGCAGGAATAGAAATGAGTTTCTGTATGGATTTAATCACAGGAAATTTCCAAACATGTACGATCACAAAAGGCTTTGCAGGAATAAATAAATCCATAATCACTCATAATCACTGTGCACACTCCACTGCTTCGTGCTCTATTTACTGCACTGTGCTGGAGTTTAGAGCTGATAGACACGTGTTGAATGGCTCTTTATGAATGAAACATTCACAGTTTTAGGAACAAAAACACAGTTTTCCACTGCAAGAACCCAAAGAAAATGTCAAAAATGAATAAAATACCCATTACTTCTTATGATGGCTACATGTCATTAAATAAAACATACTCGTGTTTAAACACTGTGTGCACATAGTGTTAATATCACAGTGTAATATATGTTCATATAAAGCTGTGCTTCATCATGGAGGGAAAACGTGAGCGTTAAAAATGTGAGTGGGTTAAAAACGTGCTGCTGAAAACACTCTAAATTCCCCAGATCCATTAAAATCTAAAAATCCAAACCAGCAGCAACATCAAAGCTGGTCTGAGCAGCAGCTTGTTCTCCTCTCGGAGATTCATCCAAAATGCCGTATGAATATGGATCGTCAAGAGAGAGCAGCGGAGCGGGGGGATGGGGTTCTCCAACACTTAATGCTATGGAGGGTTAGCATTAGTGATAAAGATAAAAGGGAAAACTACTTGGTAGTGTCCATGGACACGATGGTAGAATAAAATAAATCATCATCATCATCATCATCATCATCATCACTGACATGAGTCGACTTTTCTCTGAGGAACAACATTATTTTACATCGTCATGATGTGACTTTTTAACTCCACAGTGTTTCTGACACGTGATATAAAGATATACGGTATAATAAATACTCAAACACTGGTTCACTGGTCAAGGCCAACAAGTTAACTAGTCCAAGCCTTTTATACCCTTACTATTAGTGAACTACACAAACCCATTATGTTTACTAGTAGTAAACTAGATAAACTCAATATGTTTACTAGTAGTAAACTAAAAAAACCCAATATATTTAATAGTAGTAAACTAGATAAACCCACTATGTTTAATAGTAGTAAACTAAATAAACTAAATATGTATACTAGTAGTAAACTAGATAGACCCAATATGTTTAATAGTAGTAAACTAGATATACCCAATATGTTTACTAGTAGTAAACTAAAAAAACCCAATATATTTAATAGTAGTAAACTAAATAAACTAAATATGTTTACTAGTAGTAAACTAGATAAACCCACTATGTTTACTAGTAGTAAACTAGATAAACCCACTATGTTTACTAGTAGTAAACTAGATAGACCCAATATGTTTAATAGTAGTAAACTAAATAAACTAAATATGTATACTAGTAGTAAACTAAATAAACTAAATATGTATACTAGTAGTAAACTAGATAGACCCACTATGTTTACTAGTAGTAAACTAAATAAACTAAATATGTATACTAGTAGTAAACTAAGTAAACTAAATATGTATACTAGTAGTAAACTAGATAGACCCACTATGTTTAATAGTAGTAAACTAAATAAACTAAATATGTATACTAGTAGTAAACTAAGTAAACTAAATATGTATACTAGTAGTAAACTAGATAGACCCACTATGTTTAATAGTAGTAAACTAAATAAACTAAATATGTATACTAGTAGTAAACTAGATAGACCCAATATGTTTAATAGTAGTAAACTAGATAAACCCACTATGTTTACTAGTAGTAAACTAAATAAACTAAATATGTATACTAGTAGTAAACTAAGTAAACTAAATATGTATACTAGTAGTAAACTAGATAGACCCACTATGTTTAATAGTAGTAAACTAAATAAACTAAATATGTATACTAGTAGTAAACTAGATAGACCCAATATGTTTAATAGTAGTAAACTAGATATACCCAATATGTTTACTAGTAGTAAACTAAAAAAACCCAATATATTTAATAGTAGTAAACTAAATAAACTAAATATGTTTACTAGTAGTAAACTAGATAAACCCACTATGTTTACTAGTAGTAAACTAGACAAACCCAATATGTTTACTAGTAGTAAACTAGATAAACCCACTATGTTTACTAGTAGTAAACTAAATAAACTAAATATGTATACTAGTAGTAAACTAGATAGACCCACTATGTTTACTAGTAGTAAACTAGATAGACCCAATATGTTTAATAGTAGTAAACTAGATATACCCAATATGTTTACTAGTAGTAAACTAAAAAAACCCAATATATTTAATAGTAGTAAACTAAATAAACTAAATATGTATACTAGTAGTAAACTAGATAGACCCACTATGTTTACTAGTAGTAAACTAAATAAACTAAATATGTTTACTAGTAGTAAACTAAATAAACTAAATATGTTTACTAGTAGTAAACTAGATAGACCCAATATGTTTACTAGTAGTAAACTAGATAAACCCACTATGTTTACTAGTAGTAAACTAAATAAACTAAATATGTATACTAGTAGTAAACTAAATAAACTAAATATGTATACTAGTAGTAAACTAAGTAAACTAAATATGTATACTAGTAGTAAACTAGATAGACCCACTATGTTTACTAGTAGTAAACTAAATAAACTAAATATGTTTACTAGTAGTAAACTAAATAAACTAAATATGTTTACTAGTAGTAAACTAAATAAACTAAATATGTTTACTAGTAGTAAACTAAATAAACTAAATATGTTTACTAGTAGTAAACTAGATAAACCCAATGTTTACTATTTTAGGGTTGTTTACCTCACAAAATTGCAATTGAAAATTAACAGATACTGATTGACACGAGTCTCCTGAAGGTAAAAAAAAAATGTAACATTCCAAATATGACGTAGTGGATAAATCAATTGTTTATGAAAGGAAAACATTTTAAAAGATACAGGAAACTTTTGCTGATTTTGTCAAGGAATAGGATTTTGAGGATGATGAAGATGAGGAATAACTTTTATTGAGCTGTCTCTATTGAATGAGTGAAAACTGATGGAATTAAATTTTTGTTACTCCTTTTAAAGTTTAAGTCCACCCTAAACCACTTTTATTTACTGCTGAATTCATATATGATTAGGTATGATGTAATGTAGTTGATTGATCCTAATCCCTATCTTCACATCAAACGTGACTGAAGCGACTCTGGCGAATAGATTACATTCAAAATCAATGTAAATGACACGATCTCAAGCGACCTCCCTTCAAGTGATGCGACTCGCGTGATTCCAGCGACTATAGGTGCCAGTCGCTCAAAGTCGAACAATTTTCACTTTTCAAGCAACTTCAAGCGACAACTCCCCTGGCCATCACTGTGTGTAGAGCTGTGGCTGCACTGAGAGGGCTGTACACTTCCTCTACTTACTGAGGCCAAATGAAAGTGGAATGCTCCTCGAATAAACATTATTATTATTATTATTATTATTATTATTATTATTATTATTATTATTATTATTATTATTATTATGTCACTGTTGGCCCCGCCCCTCCTGTAAAGATGGGAGGAGGGACTGGTTTCCTCAGTGACAGCTCCATGTGGAACTGTGCAGTGTGGTGGGGGGTGGGGCTGCTGTGACTGGGCGTGTCTTAACTATTCTCGGAGCCACGCCCATAATCAATGCATTTTTTTTTGCTTTGTCCGTAGTGGGAGGTCAGCAAAAACCTGGGGTGGACGAACATTTACAGTAAAATGCAGCTCTAAGTGCTTTTACAGAGTTGAAAAAATTTAATAAAATAAAAATATAAATTAATAAAACATCCACCCCGTACAAACCCCGCCCACCACACACAGACACACAGGTTAAAATAAGGACAATGGCACATGGCTGGGTACAGAATAACATAATTAAACATACAGTATTGGCAGTTTTATGTATTTACTTTGTTTGGATGAAAACTCTTATTTTCATTGATCTTCTCCTTTTTGTGTATGTATTTATTTGACAATGTTAGTTTTTTTTGATTGATTGTTTGGTTTACTTGGTGTACTTGTGTTGCTTCTGGTCAAATATACCAAACTCAATAAATATATGTGGGGGAAAAAAGTCAGATTTACTGTTTGATGAGTAAACCCATTAACAGCGGCACCAGTTTACAAGTGTAAAGAAAAATAATCACTAGTTAACTAGTTACAGAAAAAGAAAAATACTGATAAGGTGGGAGGAGCTTGCACCGAGGCTTCCTATTGGCTCCTCAGTCCAAAATGAAACATGACAACCAATGAAAACTCAGGATTGTGTTTTTATGATAACAAGTGAACAATTCAGCTGTCAATAGCTAACTCGTGACTTATAACTCATGTTTGACTATAATTAATGTCAGAGAACTAGTTTATGTTTTTTGATTAAAACTCACAAAGGGTGTGTCTGTTTTTGTAGAAGCAGAGATTCTAAGCTCTCAGTTTTATTAATAAACCAAAGGGTTCAAAGGTGTTAAATGTAGAGACCAAAGATGTGTCACTGTACGTCTCCCATAGTTACCTGAGATTGTTGTGAACCTCTAGCGGTGTGGTCTCGTCATGTTCTCTTGTCTTCTTTAATCTGATCAGATCAGCGGAGGCGTCTGACCTGAGTTTCCATGATGGTATCAGCGTTACTGCTGATATCACTGGTGGAGTGAAAAGCTGCATGAATGAGCAGCTATGCAGGTGTTTGAAATAAAACACACGCTGAGTGCGCACGCTTTCACAATAAGTCATGTATAAAAGGCCAACATCACTGAACCTTCACTGAGAAAACAAGATCTGATTTTAACAAGCTGTGTGTGCGTGACCCACCGTCTGCATAAATATTATTATCAAATATAAAATCTGCTTTTATTCTCTGTATTCCTCTTTTGATGAAATCTTTAGTCGTGATATATAGTTAATTAATAACTAACTTAGCGAGTAACACACCTTTAATCTATTAATAGCATTGTCATGGCGATGAAAACATCAGCATGTTGGATAATGTAATCATCAAAGGGTGAATATTAGCGTATAATTTAGCAACAAACCGCATTTAAAAAATATACGTGAATTTTACTTTTTACCAGATTTATTTATGAAATTTTACTTTTCTCAGAAAAATATAATGTCACTGTTAATTTTAAATCTAAATGTAAATTATAAATGTTAAATCAAAACCTACATTTTAAATTGATCTAAAAATGTAAAATTGAAATGTTGAATCTAAATTTCACGGGTGAAACTAAATATTTAGCTAATACTAATGTCCAAATTCACCAGGAGTACCAAAATAAGAGCTCATTCACAACAATGACCTTTTATTTTGGGTATTTAGTTTCACCCGTGACATTTAGATTTAACATTTATATCTAATGTTTATATTTAGATCTAACATTTAGATTTAGATTTTAAGTTTTAGATTTCAGATTTAGATTTAGATTTCACATTTAGATTCAGATTGTATTTTTACAAGATGTAAATATCACACATTTCACAAAAATTCCTGTAAAAAAAGTAACGTTTTTTTTTTGTTGCTAAATATTATTTTACAATCAGAGCCCCATATACAGAGAGCATGTGAGGATGTTCCATGGAGCAAGGGTTAAAGGTCACCAGCAGTCTTTGTGGGAGGGGCTTGTTTCTGAGGAAATACAGTCTCTAGCTGTGATTCCTTCAAAATAAAAGTGACGTCGGCTCCCTGGTCCCCGCTCTCTCTGCGAGCCTGGCTGTATCTTCAGGTCCGGGGCAGCGCTTGGGTTTCCAGGGTTTTCACCCAGGTGTAACACTGCTCTCCCTTTTTATATCCACCCTATAATAAAATGTTTCTTACCCTTCCTTAAGAAGGGCTGGTGATGGTCACAATTATGCTATAAAATAATATGGAAATGTGTAAAAAGTGTTTCCATTGAGCTTTAATCATAAATAATATGGAAATGTCTGAAAATTTAAGAACAATAACTTTTTAGTGATATTTGAGTGTATTTTTAGAAACTCGTGTTTCCATTACCAGTTTTTTATTGAACTAGTTAGTTTTTTGTGCATTTTCAAGGGTAATGGAAACTCAACTAAAGATGCTCAGGGAGATGAAGGACGTAACTAACATTTTTATTGAATATATTTGCTGACCCTGCTTTGCTTATTGAGAAAATGTGAGTTGTTTAATTCAGAAGACGGTTGGTTTGTTTGACTGTTTAATAAAAAAAAAATCCAATTTCCACTTTTGCATTTTTAACCTTTAATACTGGAAACGCTCAGGATGTTTTTTATTTTTAGAGGAGAAAAAAACACACACAGACACACACACACACACACACACACACACACACACACACACACACACACACACACACACACACACACACACACACACACCTTGATATTCCTCAGAATACTGCCACCAATCTCATTTCTGCAGATGGAGTGACCCGTGAAATGATGCTGAGTCGTTCTCTCTCCTCTCAGAGCTACACGACGTAGAAGCTACAGATTGCCTCATTCAGCTTTTAGCATTAACCCTTAACCGCCCGCTAATACCTCCACGTTCCCCCTACCAAACGTCTGCAGAGACCAGCTTTTTCCCACAGACAATAGTGTGGTGAACACACGTGGAGTTTGGAGGATATGTGTGTGTGTGTGTGAGCCTGGTCAAGTTACGCTACGTTTAAAACTATAATTTGTGGTGGAATTTTTCATCGGGGGATGTTGGTTATTGGTTTGAGCAGTGGTTCTCAACTTTTGCAACCCATGACCCCCAAAATAAAGGTTCCAGAGAGTGGGGACCCCCACTGTATCTGAAGGTGGTTGAACACAGACATGAACATTGAAGAACAGTCATGTGGAGACAGGACCATCTATAAGGGGGAATAAAGGGGAGAGATTTTTGGGGTCCATCCATAAAGTCAGTAAAATGATGGTCCATTGTTCTATGAATCTGTGATAACCACATTTATTTATTCATCTGAATAATATCCACTGTTATCCAGGAACGTTTATTATTATTATTATAGTCATCTTAAAGATGGAAATCCTGGTTTTAATCACTAATAAATGAGTTAAAAGTGACCAAAAATGGTGGAAAAGGAGGTGAAATAGGATTTTAAAAACCACAGAAATTGGTTAAAAGTTGCGAATTAAAGTGGACAAAAACAGACAGAAAAAGTGGTAAAAAGGGTTCAAAGATGGTTTAAATTGGCAAATAATGAGCATGAATGTGTTTAAATTGCCCAAAATAAGCATGAAAAGAGGTTAAAAGTGACAATATTGGTAAACATATGTGAGTTATGGTTTATAAGTGCTGTGGAAAGTGTAAAAAAGGCAGAACATGATATGAAATGTGATGTAGAAGTGTCAGCAATGGAAAATATGGCAAGTTTGGTATAGTTGCAGAAAAAGGGTAAAAATAAGCAAAAATGGGCTCAAATAGTTCAGAAAATATTCATATTTTTTTGAAGGTAAATTGATGTCCGTGTTTTAGAGCTTTGGTGTTCGTGTTGTGTGTCATTGAGGGAAAAACAGAAGAAAACGTAGAATCATGGCGTGTACGTGGGTTTAAATACAAGTTCTGTTTTCAGAGGAAACAGGAACACGACATGCTTTGATTACGCCTCCTCATCCAAAGAAAAGCCAAACATCCAGAAACGACTACTTTTGATGTGTTTAGACAAAACCAGAGCAGAAAAATACAATGTTTGACACTAAAAACTGTTCAAATGTGACCCAGAACATGATCTTAACTCTCCATAACAACACATTTTACCCTTAGGTTCAATCTGACCCCAGGTGTATTTACTTCTAGAAAAGGATTGTCAGATAATTGTTAAGTTTTAGTGTCAGACTCTTTGTTTATTTGTTGAATCCATAAACAAGGCCTTGATAATGAAACATTGACCTGTTCTCTAGCGCCACCATCAGGACAAACTTTCAGTTTTAGCGTTAGTATATCTTAATAATCATTTATCTAAACCTTTTCTAATTTGGGGTGAACATTTTTGTGTAACATATTTGGGGTTATTCACTATAAAGTCCTGTGTCTACATCACTTCCACTGTGAAAGAGCTGTTCCAAAACATCATTGACATTGACATTCATGCTGATTTACACATCTAAAACAGCTTGGGGTCAAATTGACCCCAGAGGAACACCAATGTGTGCAATATGTGTTCAGCACATTGAAAAAATATCACCATGATAATTTTATGCTTAATTAATTGTACCCATCAAATTAGGAAAAGTCATGAAATATGAAGTAAAAGAAAACAAATAAAGTCAACTATTATATTTTGAATGATAAACATTAAATGGGGTCAAACTGACCCAAAGTTTAATAGGAGGGTTAAATATTAACATTTCTGTTTTCATTATTATTATTTTATTAAAGCGTTACACTGCCAAAGGCTGCTTCACCTTTTCTTGGCTGTAGAGGGCTCCGTGGAGCAGTGGTTCTCAATCTTAGGGTCAGGACCCCATTTGGGGCTGTGGGACACTGGGAGGGGGGTCACCAGATGCCTTAAAGAAACTAAGGATTTTTTCTGAACTATTTGAGCCCATTTTTGCTTATGTTTTTACCCATTTTCTGCAACTGCACCAAACTTTCCTTATTTTCATCTATTTTCATCACTTTTTCTTGCCATATGTAGCATATTTAATTATTTATATCTATTTTTTGGAATGTATTTGCAGTTACTCACTAATCCTCTGTCTCAGACACGTTCTCCTCTAAGTTTTACAGCTCAAACACTTCAGGGTCATATTGACCACAGGGGAATATTGTGTGTTGAATATGTGTTCAGCACATTGAAGAAATATTATCATGATAATTTTATGCTTAATCAATTGTATTCATCAAAATAGGAAAAGTCATGAAATATGAAGTAAAACATTTTGAATGATAATCATTGAATGGAGTCAAACTGACCCCAAGGATAAAAGGAGGGTTACATTCAAAATGTTTTAAACACAGACTGTTTTATTTGTGATTTAACTTCCAATACAAACAAACAAACAAACAAACAAACAAAAAACATCCAACAATGTGTATGCTAACCCTTCTGTTCACCTAATGGTAAAAATGACCCTCTGCCATGTTTACCAGCAGAAAAAACTCCCTTCGGTTCAACTCCACCCTGTTCGGCCATTTTTGTAGTTTGATAGAAGAGATACGGCTATGTAGCGGCGCATAAACTTTATATTCAGAGGTTTTTTACACAATGTCAACAACGTTAGACTTGTCCATCCAGCCTTACATGTTCCAGCCAGAGTCTGACCCAGTGGAGCGAGATGAAAATGAAGATGATGAACCTGCAGAACCCTAACAAGTGAGCTAACACAAGCACCGAGCTAAGCTAACGTCACGAAATGCATTTTAATACAGTCTTTTCTGAGACAAAAACGTCAAAATGAAATGACTAATGAAAACTTTAGACTTAAATTAAATCACGTAGGCCATATCATCAAGGATCTAAAATGAGCACACAGTGCTAACATATGAAGACGGTGCAACTGCTAATGCTAACAAAACAATGACAGGGACGTCTTATCATCACACTTTTTAGCGTTATTTACAGCTTACCGAAGTGCTCTGTTCATCGTCTCCAAAGATAGAAGGAATTGAACCCTCAATCAGACAAAGTCTTTCTGTAAATCCTTCTTTATACTGGTGGAGGTTGATGAAGCAGTCATCATTGAAGTGCTTCACACACACAAAAATGACCTTATCCACAGATGTGGTACATTTCTATAAAAAATAAAACTCAACCAGACACTTTGAAAAGGTTCTGATGCTGGGAGACGGTGTAATGAAGCGTGTGGGTTACTACATCCAACAACCCAACATTTTGACTTATCCTCTCGTAACTTCTGCATCCTGGAGCTTGGACTACAAAATAAAAGCCAGAAATAAAAATGGCGGATTGCTCGAAGTGTTGGACCTGGAGTTGATGTCCTAATTTGGCAGTTCTGCTGACGTTATTGTTCAAAAAACGTAATAGAGAATAGAAAAATCTAAACAGATTGAAAAATATGACCAAAACAGAATATATAGATATCTACAGAGCACCTGATGAGACTAATTTGAACTTTTCTGTACTTCTAAACACTCACAGCATTTAAGGGCTAAAAAAGTGGATTTAACATGATATGTCCCCTTTAAATCCAATATTTACACACCAGAAAAAAAGAATAAAACCACTTTATTATTCATTATTGTTATTGTTCAGACACATTGTGTAGGTATTGGTTCAGAAATTGGGAATATACTAGTATTTTGTTATTTTGTACATGATGTTTAGGGCTGGGACTTTGATGCATTAATTCTGATTAATTAATGAAATAAAAATAAAACAATAAATATAAACATTGCCGTTATTCTTTTTTTTTTGTTTTTTTGTTTTTATTTTTTTTTCCACTCCAAACAGCGTGGGAACCTTTCTCATTTCACGAGTTCCCGGTAAATCCATAATAACACACTCACTTCTCTGGAATGTTCTGGACTAAGTGATGTTTTTTTTATTTTAATACAAAAACACATTTATTTTACAAAGTTTACTAAAAATCCAGAAAAGCATGAATATATCTTAGTTAAATATAAGTTAGTGCTTTGTGAACAATGCAATCATAATATTATTAATTCATATATTACACATTATGTTCGCACTCAGTGATGGAAATAATAAACACTATTTAGTTGTTTAAGATCATTTATTGTTTTCATTGATTCTGTCATAAAACAACATTCATTTAAAATGGAAAAATGTTGCTTCTCGTGTCAAATATTGTTTGGCCATTAATTTAAATTAATTAATTACAAAGTCTCTAATACATTTTATTTCTTTATTTCTATTTTTTTTTTTTTTTATTCATCTTAACTTTTGCAGATTTCTATAGTTCTTGTTCTAAGGCCGAAAAAATGTTAATTTTTTTTTGCATTTCATTATTAATACTATTTTTTTTTATTTTTTTTATCTTGAGTTAGTGATGAGCTTGATTTCCTTGTGTCACATTATTACTGTTCTTAATGTTTGTCTTTTTGACCCACCACCAGAAAACTCCCTTTTTATACCAGGTCACGTTTTATCATGTGTTTATTATCAAATACAAATGTGTTGTCAGGAGTACAACTCTTTTATTTATTCTCCATGTGTGTTTCCATTGGTTCATTCCTTTCCACCCGTTCCTTTGATGTCACATCTGTTATCGTGTGTTCTCCTTTTATTTCCATCTGCCAGGGTTTTGGTTTCAGGAGACGTTTTAAGTTAAAGGTGGACATTAAGGTGCTGATCCCATTCTTTTGAGGCATGTTTCTCTTTATTTTGTAGTATTTCACAAACTGCTTCTCAACATGTCGCACTGTAAGACCTGAGAAAGCGTGAAGTTTAGTGTGTGAGATCACTTTCACGTATCGGAGGAAACGTATTAAATCCTCAGATGTCTGCGTGGTGTCCGTTTATTATCAGCAGCTGTGTGTCCTGTCTCTGGCTTGGTTCACGGCACGTACACAGCTCTATGGTTTACCCCCACCCTTCCATGGTCGTACAGCTCTATGGTTTCATTATGACATGTCTCCTGTACCACAGCCCCCCCACCCCCCCATACACACACACTCCAGGGTCTGATTTCATTTGTCAAACAACACCCAGGGACACATTTCAACGGTTTAAAGTGCTTTAGTGAAGTGGACACACACACACACACACACACACGCACACACGCACACACGCACACACGCACACACACATGCACACATGCACCCACACGCACACACACACGCACACACAGTTTGCGAGGCAAGGGGCATTGCCCCCCCCAGTGGTCAAAAGTTTCCCAAATTCTTTAAAAAAAATAAAATTATTAATATAAAGTACATAACAGAGGTGCACAACTTTTATCAAAAAACACAAAAATGTGTTTGTTTGATTGAGGGCCTACTTTATCATTCATATTCATATTCAGAATAATGACCAATCTAAGCATTAATACAGGAAACAACAGTGTGTGTATGTAGGGTATGTGCATTTCAGTTGTCCTTTTGTGTATTTTTTCAGTATAATGTATATATTTTTGGAGTCTTGTTGTGTATTTGTGTTTTGTGATTTTGCCTTTTTTTTTTGTTGTTGTCATTTTTGTGTATTTGTGTTGTTGTTTTGTTTGTTTGTTGTACTGTGGGTTTGCTAAGTCTTTCTTTTGTGGTTTTTTTTTTTTTGTGTACTTTTGTTATAATTTTATGTAATTTTGTATGTTTTTTTGTTGTCGTTTTGTTCCATTTCTCAGTAGTTTTGTGTGTTTCTAAAGTATTTTCTGTGTTTTCCCTGTATTTTACTTTTTTGTATATGTTAGTGTATTCTTGCTGTTGTTTTTATTTTTCTACTGTTTTGTGCCTTTACTTGCGGGGCCGCCATTCGCTCATGCCTGGTACATAATATACACATATTTGAAGTGTCATAAAATGCAGTGACTGTTCAAAAATATATAATAATTCATTTTGTGGTTCTTTTGAAAATATAAGTTATTTTTTCGCGCTCGAGTCATGTGACTTGGTTTTTTTGTTGCACAACGCTCCCAGCACTTCATGTATGATACTGCAGCAAAAATAAAGCAGAATTTATGAATTTACAACATTAATCTAAAATTAGTGATTTTTATGACACGGTTCAACTTCACAGAGATTAAAAAAAGGAAGAAGAAATCAGTAAATAAGATGTTACATTTTATTTTTTTGGACTAAATGTTGTGATTCATTGGGTTATTTAATGTCTAAGACCACTGTAGATGTAATATATGGATTTATTCAGACATGGCATCACTTTAAAGGTGAGCAGTGCTGGTTTGGTTTAGTCACCAATTTTTTTCTAAGTTTGAGAAAATAATGAAGTGTGTTTGCTGTGATAGTTGTGTCTTAGAATGTTTTATATGGTTAAAAACAGAAGATTCTACGCTGCTGCTGTATTTCAGAAGCATTTAATCCATTTAGAGCATCAATGAGTGAGAACATGCATGTTGACCCGTATTCAGCACGGGGAACGTTAAGACGCGTCAACGAAAATTTTTGTCGTCAATTATGTTACTCATCATTTTTGCATTATTGTATATGTTACACACATTGTGGTTGGCACCAATCTGGAGACGATCTATATATATTTTTAGTTTTTCATCTCATCAATGCTAATTTCTTGTCTTGAGTTACTCATGAGTTTGATTTCTTTATGTCACATTATTGGTATTTTCTGTATGTTTGTTTCCATTTATTGAATAAATGTTATTTTAGGGGCTTGGAAACATCCCAGGAATGGAAACAGGAAATAAAAACACGATACGACAAAGAACCATCAACCCTTCAGTGTCTAAACATTCTGATAAATAGTGAGGGAGGCTTGATTAGGAACGAGCCACACCTGAGTGGAAAACAGGAGGGAACATCACTGGGAGGAGGAGCCACGAGCAGGAAGACACACAAAAATACTGTAAACAAGTCATTATACTAACTGTTTATGAAGTTTTCAGAATGTTAAGGTGTCACAAAGGTTAAAGAATAATAATAATAATAAAAAAAAAGTTTTCAACTTTTCAGTAACTTTAGATTTTACAATATTATCAGAGCAGATGATTTTATTAAGATATTAAATGTAATTAAATGGATTGTGGAGGTCAGAGGTGTGGTGCTTCAAAAAAACAAAAACAAAAAAAATACTGATTGGCATTAACATTCAACTTATTTGACGACTTATATTTTCATTAAGATATTGACCGTCTCCAGCTGTATAATGTTTACAATCATTAAAAAAATGATTTATGACAAAAGCTCTTTATTCATGTATATTTGTAACAATTAACAATAATTATGGAGGAAAACTTTACTAAGTGTTTGAACTCAATTTACTGATTCTATCCACTGTGATTCCACCGCCTGCAGCTTTAAACTGAATTACTTTATTAAACACTCAGAACACTCCATGAACATTATGTGCAATAACACATAATAAAGAGCTTACAGCTAATGTAAATAGTATCCAATCAGCACAGCTCTGCTATCTAATGCATTGTTTTCTTGAGGGAATCATTTATTGGCTCAAACTCATCTCAGAAGGTCAGAAAAGCTCAATAAAGTGGTGGGATGATCGTATCGGAGTGAGCTGATTAGAATCTACTAAAATACACAATTATTATCATCACTATCATCACATAGTGAGAGGAAAGAAGCAGTAAATGCTGATTTTTAGCCGAATTTTAAGCCTCGGAGGATCATTGTGACCAAAAGGAACATTTTGGGTCTTTAATTTATTTGTTTACCTCTCAATATTCTGCTCATTTTTACGGCTAGTTGTATGAAATGTTGCCACTATTATTTTTACATTTTTATTTGCTTAATTCCAAAGTCCTGTGTATTGCAAGTGGATAGAAAAATCCACCATTTGCTGATCTTGTTCCTTGTCTTCAGCCTGCGGCACTGAGCTGGAGAAGCCACGCCTCCAGGAAGCTCTCTACAAATCTCATGTGGTCCGTAGGTAAAACTAATCCTGTGTGAATAAGGCTTTAGTAACCCTGTGACCAAATATGCCTCATTGACTCCCATTGTATCCACATATTTTTCATATAGTGTAATCATGATATATCATAATGCTTTTTAAATGAAATATGTTTTACGTGTAATGACCCACTACCAACGTATTCATTTTAGGGACATTTCAGTGAAGGCCTGGATTTCTTATCTTGCAAAATATACAAAGTGTAAAAGTGTATTTTTTTTCTTTAAAACTGTCCTTGTGACAAAAATAATAATGCATTAAATTGTTGTTTTGACATAAGAGTGGAAAAATAAATCAGATTTTATTTTGAAAATACTAATATGACGATTCATTCATTAAATTGATTTATGATCCTACTATCCAACTATTGATCTGTGCTCGGCTAGTTGTCCTACTTGATGACACTTATCAATATAACATTTTATACCACGGCATAATACACAGTTTCAGCAATAAATAAATAAATAAATAAATAAATAAATAAATAAATAAATAAATAAATAAATAAATTGTGATTAACTCAGAAAATAATGCGAGTAATCACAATTTAAAAAAAAATATCATTTGACAGCACTAAAAACAAAATAATATATTGGGGATGTCAATTGATTAAAGAGAACAAAATCGTATTAATTGCGTTCATATTTTTTCAACAACTAAACATTTTAAATTAATCAACACAATAATGCGTTCATTTTGACAGAGGGGTATTCAATAAAAGAGTATTAACAAACTCTGAGTTTATCCATAAACTCTGGGTCAACATACCCCGTGATGGGAAACTCTGTTTATCTGATTTCATTACAGCTGGTATGAAGTGGGTTAATAAACCCTGAGTATGTAAACCTTGGGTTACTGACATGCACACGCGCGATAAAAAGCCATCATCAATGGATCGAAGATGACTTGAGCTGCCATGACAACCACCCGGAAAATAGTGATTTATTCACCGTAATGGGTGAAAAATAAGCCAGTGTTTGACGAATATGATCCTGTTCTAAAGGTGTGTTCAGTCTTCAGTGATTATAGTGGCTTAAATCACCCGTAATTAGTCACACTTTTTGGTCGCTTCATCACTTTATTGCTTCAGTGACGTGACGAGCGGTGAATAATATGAATAAATGTGTCTCAGGAGACGTGTCATCAGCATAGGATGTCTGCATAGAGAGTCCTCCTGTTACACTGGATATAAAGACAGTAAATACCGCTTGATATCGAATCATTTATATTGATATTTATTATAATATTGTCACCAGAGTCATCTCAACGTCCTAAAAAATACACTAATGTGGGACGCGAACCCGCGACCCATCACTTCCAAGAGCAGCGTCATAATTCACTGTGTCATCATACTTCCAAAGATGTGTGATCTACAGATTTAACTGTATAACAATATAAAACATCAATCGAGCCTTTATTTAAATGATCATCTCCTCCTTTATATTATCTACAGGTTTGTATTCGGGGAACTTTACTACAGACATCAGTAGATGTTTTAATGTAGATCAACCTCTCAGTGTGTTTCACTAAATGATCTACATCTATAATTTTATAAAGAAAACTACCATTTGCACAAAAAATAAAGACGTAAAGCAACACAACATTAGTAATGATGTGAACACGTCTGTGGTGTGTGATGTCACTAATGTGTTTCAGAGAAAAGTGTTAAGGTTTATTAAAGTGTTCAGGTGGGCGGAGCCAGGTAGAAACCCAGGGTTTCTTTGATAAAACCTGCCAGTGACCAGGTTTAGTTCACGGACAATGTTGCCATGGTAACATACTCAGAGAAGAACATACCTCGTGTTTAGGAATGAGATATTCAGAGTTTTAACATAACCTACTTTATGGAATAAACCTCTGGACTAATAAACATGTTGGTTTTTTGGACAAAAGCACAAATTACTTAATAAATATTTGTTTACCTGTTTTATATCAGGAGGGTTAATAAATAATCAGTTTTCCAATATAAAGTCTTTCCATCCCTCTCTTATAAACTAACTACTGTATATGATGATATAAAATAATCACTATTATCCTACGTTCATATTTATTTTCGTTCTTACTCTGCTCATATATTGTGTTGCTGCAAAGATTAATTTCCCCTCTGGAGATCAATAAAGATGTATTCTATCATATTCTAAGTTGACGCTGAGCTTCTATAATATTGTATACTACTAAACGAACAGCGACTAAACTATAAATCTGTGTGTGTTTACCACAGGGATGTGAAAATGAGAGGTTATTAAGCTGTATATGATGCTATATATGAGTGACGCTAACACTAGTGGTGATAATCACACACTGTGAGCTCATCTCTGTGTGTTGATCAGAAGAAGCAGCTTGTGGTTGAATTTTCTTTTGGAGGAAACCAGACGGACTAATTGGTCACAGTGTGAAGTTTGTGGAGAAAAGAGTAAATGTGTGAAAACACTAAAGAAGAGTCAGTAGGTGTTAATGAAGCTCAGGCAACCTTTCTTTAATTAAACATCTATAGTGGATCCAAATAAAGGATCAAAGCCTGCAATGACATTCTGATCTGATCCTGAAATACACGCTGGGATGGAAAAGTTTGGCTCTCAGAATAAAGGATTAAAAAAGTATTTATTTAAACTGGGAAACTGTCATTCTGTTGCCTAATTATTGAGGGATTAATAAAGTTTATCTTTCCTCCAGATTAAACAAAGTGGCTGTAAATACATCGTGTTTTTACAAAACCTTCTAAATGTCCTTATTAGTAGATCAATGCCAAACTAAACATTATTATTCACATATTCATCACTACTGCCTGTGTTCCTCCATCTTGAAATCATGTGATTGATGATGTCACACAACCTCACTGCCTGTAAACATCTCATTGTTTTCTATTGGAGTGAAACATTCAGCCCTGCGATGGACTGGCGCCCTGTCCAGGGTGTACCCCCCGCCCAGCGCCCAATGAGAGCCAGAGATTGGCACCGGCAGACCCCCGCGACCCTGTCAAACAGGAATAAGTGGGTCTGAAAATGGATGGATGGATGGATGGATGAAGCATTCAGCCTGATTTTTAGATCATTTAGTAGCTTTTTACGTCATTTAGCAGGTTTTCAAATATTTTAGTAGCTTTTTTGATCATCCATTCATTTTCAGACCTGCTTGTTCCTGTTTTTCAGGGTTGCGGAGGTCTACAGGTGCCTATCTCCGGCTCACACTGGGCGCAATGGCGGGGGTACATCACAGGGCAACACAGACACAGACCACCACTCACATTCACATTCACTCCTACGGGAAATTTAGTGATTCTAATCAACCTAACGTCATGTCTTTTGAGTACCTGGAGGAAACAAACGCAGCACGAGGAGAACATGCAAACTCCAGAGTTTGCTGTGTGGGTTCCAGGGCTTGAACTCAGTACCTTCTTGCTGTGAGGACCTCTAAGCCACGGTGCATCAATGATCTAAAAAGCTTCTAAATGATCTAAAAATCAGGCTGAATGTTTCACTCCAATAGAAAACAATGGATGTTTACAGGCAGTGGGGCCGTGTGACATCATCAATCACATGATTTCAAGATGGAGGAACACAGGCTCTAAAACTGTAGTCACATTTTTAAAAGGTAATAAAATGAGCATGGTGCATATTAATGTGTTTTGTTTGACATATATCTACTAATAAGTACATTTCAATTATTTTAGGACATATTTATTAAAACAGTCGAGGATCCCTTTAAGGAGGAACGTCCTGGAATGGAAGACTTCTCCTTTCAATTGCTTCATTGATCTTACGTCCCACATCTTACCATGGGCAAAATTTCTTTCTTTTGCATTGATTCTGCTCAGTATGAATTATGCATAATGGACGGGGGGTAGAGGGGGAAGCTATCGCCACTTTTAATGTGAGCTATTGGAGGGAATCACTCTTACAACCTGAGGAACAGAGGAAGAGGAAGGAAACAATCCCACGCTCATTTACATTTCTCTGCGTGTTGTGTTCAAAGACCTAATGTTGTGAGATCAGCCACACTGGCCCTGGCCTTGTGGTGAAAAAGCTGCGTTCACTGTAGCTCAGTCATTGATCTGCAGGCGTAGCGCGACACTCTGGATCGATGCGTTACGCCTGGACACATCAACGGGCAGTCGATAGCTCCCAAAGCTCCTCCAAAGTCTGAGCAAACTTTGTGTTCCTGCAGGACTTTTCTTCTTAATCACTGGTTCATTACGAACTCGGCTGCTGTCACTGAGTGAATTAACCATGAGGAACCAGAGTGGAAGGAGGTGTTTGCTCTGTGGAACCATGTGAGAATGATGGGGTATCTCCTCTGATAGGAGGGAGGTTCAGGTAAGGAGAAGGAGCAGCTGCTGATTGGCTGAGGACATGGGGATGTACAGCCGTGCAAGTTTCACAAAAATTGGAAAGCATGTGGCAAAAATGTGGCAAGAAAAGAATGAAAAGCGACAAAAATGGGCAAAAGCATATATTAGCAAACATTTGGACAAATAACAAGGGAAAAGTTAGTTAAATTGATCTTAAATGGGCAAAATGTGACTTTTCAGAGGCTAAAACTCCAGAAAACAGGCGAGTTTGGGAAAATAAACCTCAAATACTATGTTTTTGGGGTTCTTAGAACAAATGGAGATGAGAGAAAAATAATAGTGGACCTTAAAAAAATGTAACTCGTGTAAAAAGTTGCTCTCTCAGATTTTTCCACATTATAGAATAAATTGTTCAGTTCCACTGTTTCCTTTCACATCACAATCTCCCTTTACAGTAAAAACTGTCTTTACTCGTCACACTCAGTCCGTACGCACCCAAAAACGTTTGTCCTGTGTGAACTCAACGTTGGACACTCTTTATATGTATCAGATAATTACCTTACAGAAGTCTGGAGAGTTACGCTGACATCACGCAATATTATGTTGTGAGAAATTTGACATATTTACGTTTGCTGCACTTGTTTTTACAGGAAAAAGACCCTGGAAACATGTGACATGGTCCCAAAACATGGAAGTGACAGTTTAGTTCATTTCATAGAGACATTAACATTTCATTCTCAGAGAAATAACTGCAAACCGGCAAATCATTCTCACGTTTTGAACGTTTTGAATTGTCATTTTCATGTATCCATAAAATGAAATAGACATTCAGACGGATGTTTTACACTGAAAAATAACATTTAAATGTGTGATATTGTCCCAAAAAATGAATGTGAGGCATTTTCATCTCGTATTTAAATAAATGAATAATGATAAATAATTATACAGATGTTTTTTTGCATTTCAGAATGTGAATTCTGCATTTTCTGTCCGTTTTCCGTGATCGCTGACGGCGATCACTGATGGTAAGATTTCTCTAAAGCTGATTGGTTTGTGACCTGAGCAACAGATAACAGCACAAATATGAACATTAATGTGTTCGTTAATTATAGGAGCACAGCTCAGAGATTATAGAACCCTTTAAATTACAGTGACAGTAATACAAATATCCTATGGGTCATAACTATGACTGATCTTCAAATATAAATCATTCCATGCACATCTCTGTGCCTCAGGCCTCAGTGATGGCTGCTGCAGGAAGCAGTGAGAGGATGAAGATGAGGAAGAGGGAAATCCTTCAGACTTTATTTATATTCTGGCCTCAAGGTGAAAATCTAACCATCACATCCTCCAAGACACAGAACATCCAGTCTGAGAATCACTAATGATTCAGAAAGAATGTGACATGTTTACATCATATACAATGATCTCACTTTAAACTAAACGATTCTTCAATGAAGTAGATAGTGAATAAAATACAAAAGCCTTTTTTTATTAGGTACATTTGTTTTTTTTTTGTTCCACTAACTCATAACTTAAAAGTGCTGAAAATGTCTCGAAAGTGGGGAAAATGTGCAGAAAAGTGATTGAAATTTCATGAAGTATCAGAAATGGAAGTAATTTAGCAAAAATACATTAAAAGGAGCAAAAATATGACAATAAAAAGTGATGAAAATAGGTTAAAATATAGAGAGTTTGGTGCAGTTGCAGAAAAATTGTAAAAATAAGCAAAAATTGGCTAAAATTTGTCAAACGTTTCTCAAAGGCATCTGGCAAACCCCATGTTTATCTATCATATTTGGGGTTATTAACTATAACATCTTCTACATATTCTCCTCTACATTACTTTCACTGTGAAAGAGCTGTTCCAAATGAGAATATTGTTCCATCCCCCCCATGTTATGTATCAACTCACACATACAGATAACTTTTACACAGCTTAAACAGTTTGGGGTCAAATTGACCCCAGAGGACCACCAATGTGTGCAATATGTACAAGACATTGAATAATTTATGATCATGATAATTGTATGCCTAATTAATTATACCCATCAAATTAGGAAAACATGAAATATGAAGCAAAAAGAAAAAAAATCAATTATTATGTTTTGAATGATAAACACTAAATGGGGTCAAATTGACCCCAATAATAATAGGAGGGTTAAATATGGAAAGATATTTCTAAAATATTAATGAAATGTATATATTTGATCAGCAGTGAAGTATGAAGGTATTTGTAAGATTTAAAGGACACACACACACACACACACACACACACACTATGGCCCAATAAGGTCACAGTCGTACAGAAACCTAAAGTCGTCCATGGAGACCAAAGCCAATTTATTTCCGAGCTGCTGGTGGAACAGAAACAGGAAGTTTAACGGAGGTCAAACTGACCAAACTACTGTCCCACTGGGAAAAAGCAGCCAACAGTATAAACTGCTTTTATATAGTGGAGAAGTGGAGCTGTTTCCACCACAGCATACATTCTAATAGTGTGAGTGAATGAAACCAGTCAGTAAATAAAGAGTTTGTTGGAAAGCAGCAGCTAATGGGATCATCTGAGAAACAGCTGGAATAAATAAATATAAAATATGAATCTTCAGAACAATACTGATGTTTTAAAATGAGAAATAAAGGTGATTTTCACTCTGTTCTGAATTTCCTCCACAATTATCTCAAGATCTCATATAAAATATTTATATTAAGATATTTAATGAGTTGTGGTAAAATGTAGTGATTGTTGATTATTGGTGGGTGGATTGATGAAAATGTCTGCAATCCAGCTATTGGCAAACAATGACTCATCAACATCAATACAATATATACAAATCTAAATCCCACACTCCTACAGTAACTACTATAGTTAGTTTGAAAGATAAAAAAAGCAGAAATGTCAGAAAATCAATGTCTCAGAATGTTTACTGAGAGGAAGCTTTAAAATCAATAAATCTTCTTTACAAGTTAAACAGTTTGAATTTTTTTAACTTTGATATGGCTTTTAAGTTTAATGTTTTGGTCTCCACAAATTAATTCTAGTTCATAACTCATTTTTAGACGTTTTGGCTTTAATATGATAATTTGTGCGTGTGTGTTAATTCCATACTGTTAGAGACTATAATGTAACACATAAAAAAAAAAAAAAAAAAAAAAAAAAAATGAATAAAATGTCAATAATGTACCAAAAGTGCTGAGCCTGCAAAACGTAAAAACATTTTGTGTTAATACTTCATGGGACGGACAACACATTTTTCTTCTAACAGTGTAATTATATACTGTATATATATACAAAACATTTAATCTTGTTACATTATTGACCAGTTATTATGATACATTTCAGTATTGTTATTTCAAAAAAAGTATTCGTCTGATCAAACTACGAAATCTATAGCATGTCAATTAATTAATCACAAAACTATTGGTAAAATTCTCTGAATTTTTAAGACGGAAGTACGTGGGATATTTGCTGAAACTACATGGAATGACCTTTTATTTTTGTCAAAGTATAAGTTGATAAATGTTAGATGAACAGGAGTGTGAAGGATATTTTTTATCATCTCTTCACTAAACTTTTCTCATGCATTTTAAAATAAACGCAACATTCCTCGTCCTGTTTCCCAGTGAACATGTTTGTAATGCTGCCACTCCTTCATACGTCCGACAGATTCCTGCTGTTCTACAGAGCAGAGCAGGTCAAAGGGATGAATGGACACAGTTATTCTAATCAATCCTCCCTCTTTCACTTTCACCATCTTCTCACTTCTTCACATAGTGATTATAAACGTCTAAAAAAAACCCTAATCTACCAATGTGAGGACACTCAGAAGCTCTCAGCAGCTTTTATTGGAGCTGCCACGCCCTTAATGCTCCCTCAGTGACAGGATGGTGAGCATTCCCACTGAAGTTTACTTCCAAGTTTCCCAAGATGCATCTGGAAGCACAAAAGGACCACAAAAATACACAAAATCTGAGAAAAATACACAAAATTATGGAGAAATAACACTAAAGGACCACAAAATATCTCTAACAACATTTCTCCATTGATCTACTGACTAAACTTACAGAATAAAAATGGATTTATCTAAAATCACAACTTTTATTGTTACTTCTTATACTGATATCAATTTGTTAGCATTGGATTTTTTTCCACCAATTGAAAATTGCCAAATACAACTAAACCAAACCAAATATACTGTTCTTAAACGAGTTCTTAATATTATTTTTCTTCATTTGAAGCCAAAGTGTCATAGTCAAGGTCAAGTGTCAAAAAACAAAATGTTCCATATCTCTATGAATATTTATCATACAAGTTTGATGTTTACATTTATGAAAAGCTCATGTCAAGTGGAGTATTTGATTTCGTTGGACCGAGGCTGTACAACCTACCAGTAAAAAGATCAATAGGGGTCAAAGTTCATGACGTCACAAAACATAAATAAATAAAAAAATCTCAATAAGTTGGCCACTGGTAACATTGAACAACATTTCTTTTTAATGCATGACCTTGATCTTTGCTCAAGGTCATATTTAAGGTCAAGGTCATTCTTCTGTTTTTTTTCTGCAATATTACTTTTAATTTAGTAATAAAAAGAACAAACGTATCAACAAATCCAGATACAAGTTGTCATTTTTATACGTATTCACCTTTCAAATACAGGGTTTGTCTAATTGTTGTTTGTGTTTCTTTGTTGTGTGATGTGTTATGTGTATATATATATATATATATATATATATATATATATATATATATATATATATATATATATATATATATATATATATATATGTACATTTATGCTTACTCTAGAAAGAGTAGCAATGGCTCTAGCCAAAGCTAATGGAGATCCAAATAAACAGATTGACACTCAGCAAATCCTGCTTTTTCTGCAGCAACTGTTTTGTTTTTGGTCTCAATTATAGATTTTAATTCTTCATGTTTTTTAAATAATTATTCCTCAATAGTGACATAAGTTGTTCTACACATTTTATATGTGATTGCTTGACACTGCTAACTTTATTTATTGATTTATTTTATCAATGAGGTCGACACTTTGTCTTTATCTGATAAAAAGTTATCATCTCCAACAAGAAGAAGAAGAAGTTCTGCCTCCTACTGAATGTTTCTAACTTTTCTAAAGCTAAAGCAGTGTGTGGAGATATTTTAAGGCAAAGGGAATGAATAAAAAATGTTTGATGTTAAGTAGGCCAATAGCTACCACGCTGCAGTCGAACTGTGGGAAAAAGGAAAGCATTCCAGAGATAAATCAGATGACAGGACCGTGTGTCATTCTGCCCACTCTGTCTCTGATCAAGATTTCGACCAATCATAGACTGTGGTTTATTTATGCAGCCTGGGTTTGCTCTGCTCTCCCTGGAGAACAAAGAATATCTGATCTGTTTGCATTTCACAGCAGGAAGTAGTTTTCTGTTTATAGTTTAGTTCTACAGTGACGTCATCGCCCACATTATCTCATCAGAGAGCAAGTGTTTGAGGGCGTTCCAATGAATATCAATGAATGTATTTAAATCAGCAGAACACATGTTAATCCACTGAAACATCTCCTGTTGTTTGCGAAGTAACTCAATAAAGAGTCAAAGTACTTATTCTAGAAACAGTTCCACATCATCACATACAGTAGATAAACAACTTTATATTCTGCTCCTCTGAACCTACTGTTACATTATTTTTAATCACTGCATTTTCATTTAGACATATTTAGAGTACAGCTACAACCTTTGAAAATGAACATCATCTCATTATTCTCTTTAAAGGTCCAGTATTCTGCTGTTTTTCACTGATCTAAGAACCACAACAATATAGTATATGAGGTTTATTTTCCCACAGAGTTTTAGGCTCTGAAAAATCACTCATGACGCTTCTAAAAACAGGCTGTATTGGGGCCTTCATGCATACATGTGAGTGGGCGTGTCTATAGATGGTGTTTCCACACCACAGCTAATGATAGCAAATTTCTTTTGCTATCCACACACTCTTGTTATTGTTTTCAGCCAAAAAAATTTCACATTACAGTAAAACACATGTATATTTAAAAACTCTTTTCCACGCTGTGTGTTTATCACAGCAGCAGCAGCGGAGTTGATCAGCTGTTTCAAACACTAACCAGAGCTGCTACGTCCCTTTCTTGTCATCCTCTCCATTACTGATTACAGGAATATTCCATTTAAGATGATAGTTTACTGTTTTGTCCAACGTAGCATTCAGAGCTGTGTGCAGTGACAACATTGCACTGTTGATCGGATCATCTATTTCCTCTGTCGTTAGACATTGATAGCTACTCTCTGTTGAGATATCATATAGATCAGAGGTAAGCAGTGATGGAACTAAATCTTTAAATCTAGCTACAGATTTTTCAGACAGTGATCTACTGTAGTGTACTCTTCTCTCAGAATTTAATCAGGCTGATATTTTGAATTCAAAGGATAACAGGAAGTGATCTGAAAGAATAGGAGGATATATTGTCAGGTGATCAATATCTAAATCATATGTTAGAACAAGGTCCAGGGCATGATTAAGATAATGAGTTGGTTTGTTTACATTTTGTGTACAGCTGATTGGATCTAATAGTGAGAGAAATAATTTATTTAAGATGACTTAAACATGAATGTTTGAGTCATCTACTATGATAGCTTTATCAGTGCTCAGCACCAGATCAGTGAGAAAGTCAGAAAATTCAGAGAGAAACTCTGAATAAAGACCAGGAGGACGGTAAACTATAACTAATGAAGTGGATTGTTTTGTTTTTGGATTACAAATTTCAAGTGAGAGGCTTTAGATTTCATTTTGGTTAAGTTTGGTTTTTGGTGTAACTGATAAGTTTGAGTGAAAAACTGCTGCCACTCCTCCTCCCCAACCACTCTCACGGGGAATATGGTGACTACCATAATCGGGCGGGCTGGCTTCATTAACTCACTCAGTGCCACCGACGAGATATCTCGTCATTTCAAATCTGAACGCTCAGCACCATTGACGAGAAACTTGTCATTTGCGTTTTTTCACGGGGATTACTAGAAAACACTCTGGCGGAGGTCCCTCATCAATATCTAAACGGTGGAGTGTTGTAGTGACCAACTATGCCCTGACGATGGCAGCGGTGCACTTTTAGATGAGAGATTAGCCACTGATGCTACTATTAGCTGGGTGGGAGAAGGAGGAGCGAGTGAGATTATGGCGCTACAAAGTGATATTGTGACGTATCCAGCAGCTCAAGCACCACATACTAACACAGAACATGTGTGGACCTGAGTAGATTATTGATAATGTTGTGATCGTGAGATAAAACCATCAACTAACCGGGCTAAACGGGTCATTGCTGCGTGTCGGGAGGAAGAGGAAGTTACATCTGTGTGCCGGGAGGGAAAGTTGGAGTAACGCCAAAATACAGTAAGAAATCCATTCAACTCTGACATAGACATCAAAATAATAATAATTTTGCCTTCAAAAGCCCAGTCTCAGTGCTTTTTTTTAAAATGTTTTATACAAGGAAACAATGTTTAGATGTTAGAGTTGTCACTAAAGCAAAAAAAAAAGCTTTAAAGTCACTGTTTTTTTTACAAAAAGGCTGTTTTCTCAGCTTTTTGCTCTGAAACTGAAGATTTGTGTAACACTTGCTCTATTCAATGACTGATTACAAAAGAACGGAACGAGATTTCAGATAGTCATAGTAGAAAATATTGTGGGTCTTTAAAATCAGTCAAAATGCTCAAAAACGGCTGGCACTGAGGGGGATAGAAAATTTTTGAGCCAAGTCTCAGTGAGGCATAATAAACCTAATTGATGGTCAGTTATAAGATCACTCACTAAGAGAGATTTAGACGAAAGTGATCTGATATTTAATAGTCCACATTTAATAGTTTTTTCATTGTTTTGTGTTCTTTTGTAGTTTTCATCTTAATTAGATTTGTATGGTTAATTCCTCCTTAGTGGGCTTTAGTTTGTATTGCATGTTATTCTGTACTGCTCAGCACAGTGAATGATGTTTTAAACTTGTGGAAAGAGTCGTAGAAAATCTGCTTCCCTGCAAAAACATATTTTCCATTTACATTCAGTCAATTTTCACTTTTCAGATTAATCCCTCCAGTCAAATTCAATCAATTTTACTGTCATGTCTTCTCAACATCTCAACCTCTAAATACAGACTTGAAATGGGAGGTTGTCTGGATTCTCCTGCTCTGCAAAAAGCAAAGATTAATGAAACATAAACTTTTAATATTTCTGTTTGAGCCTGTATAATGTTGGTTTGTGGTTTCTAACGTAGGCAGTTGTCTTGTAAATTTCCTTTTATCGGAAAAATTCTAATCATCTAACCCGGTAAAATAAAAGTTGTTTATGCAGTATGAATAATTTGTTAATATTAATTTGTCTTCAAACTCTACCTCAGTAACGGGCAACAGGAGGCCCAGAGATACACCAAATGACTCCAGACGACCTACAAAATCACAAATAAAAATAAAAGGAGATCAAAATTACACATACTTATTCTGAAACAAATAAGATGACTTCAAATATACATGAAAATAACTGAAAATATATTAAACATTAACAAAATCAACAAAATCCCACAAAAATACACATAAATGACGAGGCCCAGAGTGGCTAAACGGGACAATTCCTGGTGGGCCGGTCTGATGATTGGGCTGTGAGGGCCGGTGTCACGGACTGAGTTTACCTCGAACTGAAATCGATTATGAGCATATATGCGCATGCAACCCTAACTCTAACACTAACCTAATCCAAAAAAGAATAAAACACGTGTCCTTTCACTTTGAAAACAAAAATAAACAAAACTGAATTATTAATTTTTTTTAGCAAAAATTAATTTTCCGGTAGTGCGCATGCGCATATGCTCATAATCTATCTCAGTACGAGGTAAACTCAGTCTGTAACACAGGTGTTTACGTACAATCCTCAATCATAACACACTGTAGATCACTCTATAGAAGTCTCTTTCCTTTTTTTGCTGACTCATTACATCCGTGCACTCTGTCAGTTTCAGGGGTGTCCAAACTTGGTCCTGGAGGGTCGGGGGTCCAACAGGTTTTAATGTGGCCCTGCTCCAACACATCTGGGAGACTCGTTAGTAAACTCTTTCAGGATATCAGAAGTGTTGGATCAGAGACACATTGAAATCCTGGTGGACCACGTTTGGACACCCCTGGTATAGACATATGAAGTACAGATATACCACCTCCTATTTGCTCCCCCAGAGCCCATCAGCTTTGAATCCCTACTTAATTATGCTTAAAAAAGAATTAAAACTCAAGTTGTCTGAATAATTATTATTGAATATTTAATGCATTTATTTATGCATTTGATATGATTTTCCATCTTGTTTTTAATAAATGAAGCAGGTGATTAATTATAGCTGAAGTTAGTGTAGTGGTCATGTTCTAAAGATCTCATGTTCATCCATTCTAGTTCTCTATAAGTGATGCTGATATAAAATATATTTAATGAATTATGAAAAATAGAAAATCATTTTCTTTGCAATGTATTAATATAGAGCTGTATTACTGTTCTAAAACATGTGATTGCAAATTGTACATTATTTTCTATGAGATTTGAAAAATAGTCAAATTTTTTGTTTGTTTTTTAAAAAAAGGTTGCACTTTTTATAATAATATGTTTAGATCTAAAGTGGGCCGGTCTGAGGTATGAAGCTCCAGGGCTGAAAATGAGTCCCACTCTGTCCTGTAAATGACCCCACAAACATCAAATGACTCCAAAAAACTTACACAAATCACAGAAAAATATTACCACAGGCAACAAGATTACGCTGATTTATTTTAAAACACACAAGAAAACTCCAAATATATCTTGAATGCAACAAAAATACACATAACTGACCCCACAAAACAACAAAAACACTCAAACCCTTTGTTTCTTTCCTTTATTAAAACTCAGAAGTAAAACGTACACACAAGCATTCATACATTTTTCATCCTCAAGCTGTGATATATATGTTGTGTTATGATATATGTTTATTCTTCAAATAGATTAATTTCTCACAGAAAACCTTGTTTTTGTTCCAATATTTTTTCGTAGTGTGCTTTGGACTCTTTAATTCTCTGGTGAACTTAACAAAACACATCCCCATAATAATCAAAGTGTGGTTACAGCATGTGAGCCAACACTTAATCTCATTTAATAAGGATAACTCGCTGTAATCACTCCTCGTGGTGGAAACGTGTCAACAGAAGAGCCAAAAAACTCTCTGGTGTAGTCGACCAAAGATGAAATGAGTGAGAGCATTTCTCTCTTTAATAGAGACTCATGTCGGTCAGCATTAGCAGCCGTTAGCTCACATTTATCCTCCTCAGCTTTAACGTTACATCTGTGAAACAGCAGTGATGTCACTGCTCACATTTTAAAGTAGAACCAGCCTGAGTAAATGACTGGATGACGCTAGAAAAACTTAAAATACAACCTTAGTCACTGACACAACAGTTCAACACTGAGGGGTGGATTTGCTAAAGGTTTAGAGGTATTAAAACATGTGCAAACATCACTGCATGCACTAAACAGGGGTTCAAACCCCAGGGAATCAGGACTGCACGTCTTCTGCACGTTACAATGCGCCTTCAATCCATTTAGCTCGTTTCCCTCTGATTAATATGTAAAGTAGGCGGATCTCATAAGGGGTGCAAAGAAATGGGAGGAGGAAATGCAAATATATTAATGCAGTGGGCGCAATGAAATTCACCAAATCTGGAACTATTTGTGGTGATTGTTTTATGCGGCGAGAATAGTACGACCCACATTCAGAATCAGAATCAGAATCAGAATCAGAAATGTTTTTAATGGCCATGTACAGTTTTAAGGACAGTACAAGGAATTTGTCTTGGTAGTTGGTGCACAAAACAAACAACAAAAAAATAATTAAAAAAAAAGAACAACCCAGCAACAATAATAATAATAATAATAATAATAATAATAATAATAATAATAATAATAATAATAATAATAATAATAATAATGCTATTAGTCTGTGACATTTAGAAGGTGTGCAGTGATCTCCCATTACTAGAACTTTCTGGGCAGCAAATATGGTAAGAATGTGTATTTCTACTAATAAAGACTCTTAAACTTTGGTAATGTACAAAATATTTTACTCATCCAAAGCTAAGAATTATATATTTCTTAAAAACATTCCTTTCCTTTTAAGATCAAACCTGAAGTACCTTTGAACATCAAACACAGAAAATCATCATTTGACAAAGTTGACAGGGAGGTGACACAGAAGTAGTGCTTTACAATATCAACTCATTCACACATTCACCACACCAATGGGACTGAGCTGCCATGCAATAAATATAAAGGATGAGGGATAAATAAAGGATAGAGAATAAAGGATAAATAGGATAAATATATATATATATATACACCCCAAGTCACTCCAGTGGGTGACTTGGGGTGTTTTCATGTGGATGGTGGCAGAGGGAAAGAAGCTGTTTCTGTGTCTGAAGGTTCTGGTCCTGATGGACCTAAACCTCCTACCAGAAGGGAGAGATTGAAACAGTTTATGACCGGGGTGGGAGGGGTCGGCCACAATCTTTCCTGCACGCCTCAAAATCCTGGAGGCGTACAGGTCCTGGAGGGAGGGCAGATTGCAGCCGATGACCTTCTCTGCAGAGTGGATGATACGCTGCAGTCTGGCCTTGTCCTTGGCCGTAGCTGCAGCGTACCAGATGGTGATGGAGGAGCAGAGGATGGACTGGATGATGGAGCTGTAGAATTTCACCATCATCTTTGTTGGCAGACTGAACTTCTTCAGCTGCCGCAGGAAGTACATCCTCTGCTGAGCTTTTTGATGAGGGAGCTGATGTTCAGCTCCCACTTGAGGTCCTGAGTGATGATGGTCCCCAGGAAGCAGAAGTTCTCCACAGAGCTCACTGTAGAGTCTCCCAGGGTGAGGGGGGTGAGGGGGGCTGGGTTCTTCCTGAAGTCTGCTATCATCTCCACTGTCTTTAAAGCATTGAGCTCCAGGTTGTTCTGGCTGCACCAGGACACCAGCCGGTCTGTCTCCACCTGTAGTCGGACTCGTCTCCATCAGAGATGAGACGATGATGGTCGTGTCGTCTGCAAACTTCAGGAGTTTGACCGACTGGTGAGAGGAGGTGCAGCTGTTGGTGTACAGGGAGAAGAGCAGAGGAGAAAGAACACAGCCCTGAGGAGATCCAGTGCTGATGGTCCTGGAGCAGAGATGGTTTTTCCCAGCTTCACGTGCTGCTTCCTGTCAGACAGGAAGTCTGTGATCCACTTGCAGGTGGAGTCTGGCACGTTCAGCTGGGAAAGCTTGTCCTGAAGGAGAGCTGGGATTATAGTGTTGAAAGCAGAGCTGAAGTCCACAAACGGGATCCTGGCGTAGGAGCCTGGGGAGTCCAGGTGCTGGAGGATGAAGTGGAGAGCCAGGTTTACAGCATCGTCTACAGACCTGTTGGATCTATAAGCAAACTGCAGGGGGTCCAGGTGGGGGTCGGTGATGTCCTTGATGTGGGAGAGCATGAGGCGTTCAAAGTACTTTTTCAGGTGCAAACACACACGCAGAGATCATAGCTGCACTGAATACACACAGTAAAGATGGAAAAAGATGCTCCAGTTAACCATTCTAGCATACGCAAATAGCTTAGATAAAACAATAGTCAATATTAACAGCCACTGAATGAGAAAATGCAGAGTAAAGTGTGTGAGAAAGAGAAAAAATATGCGCGTGTCTGTGGTGTAGAGAGGATGTTGTGCGCAGAGATCCATGGATGGATCCGGAGTCGGACGCAACACTCCAATGAGCTCCTGCGTCTTTCTCTCCATGTTTGGACCCTAAAACTCTTTTGTCACGTTGGTGCCAGGCCAGACTCAAGTGAACTGCTGCGTAATTTACACAATAATGACACAATGTTCACAAATGAGTGTGTGTGAGAAAAGTTACAGGACCTAGCAGAGCACCTACATTAGATTACATGTTTTTCTGTGCACTCACGTCTCTTTATATGTTAAAATCAGAATCAGAATCAGAATCAGAAATGTTTTATTGGCCATGTACAGTTTTAAGGACAGTACAAGGAATTTGACTTGGTGGTTGGTGCACAAAACAAACAACAAAAAGAAATAAAAACAAAACAACAAAGAACAACCCAGCAACAATAATAATAATAATAATAATAATAATAATAATAATAATAATAATAATAATGATAAATATAAAGAGCAAAATGCTAATTTTAATAGGGCGGTCTCAACCATGTGCACCAACTAGTTAGTGAATTCTCCACAGCAGGTGAGCAAACAGCACCACCAAAGGATTTATAGAGACACTTGGTTTACCACCCTTTATTTCAGATCTTTGTGAAGTCCCTTATTATTTTATAGGAAGAGACGTAGAAACTTTCAACCTTTGATGAAAGAAAACATGTTTTTACCCTTCCATTGAATGTGAAAAGCAATTTTTATTTATCCCTGTTTGGTTTTTATTAAGGATGCACAAGAATATTTGTTCCAAATGACTGAAAACTTTTGATTAGAATTTTTTGATAGGACAATTCAAATTGTTAAAAAAAAAAAAAAAATCCCTTGCTAATGCTACAATGCTGACAACAAGGCTGTGTTGTAAAGCCGTTGTGTTACAACAACACTAATGGTGAATGTGGATGAACTGTCAAAAATAAGCTTGAAATATGGTGAAAAGATGTAAAAAGTGACGAAAATGGGTGCATTAGGTGGAAAAGTGGTGGAAAGGGTTTATAAGTGCTGAAAATGTGTTGAAAGTGGAAAAACTGTGCAGAAAAGTCATTGAAATGTGATGTCAAAGTGTCAGAAATGGGAGAAATGTAGCAAAAATACGGGAAGAAAAAGTGATGAAAATAAGCAAAAATGGGTTGGGTTTGTTATATAAACTCTTTGATTGTTTGTAAACAATGTGTAAACATATGTTGTTGGGCGGGGCATAGCATGGAGGCAAACCACCATAGTTATATATATAAACACTAGATGACTAACTCCCCCTGTTAGACAATGGGGAGTGACGCAGAAACATGGCGGCCATCTTACCTCAGACAGCTGGCCCCGCTAATTACATCAATGTCAATAGTGCATGTACTTTTTAAATACATTTTCAAGCAAATGGCACTTTCAACATGTTTAAGCATCCTATGTCATACCTACGTATAATAAGGTTTATAAAAAGGCAAACCGTTTGTAAAGCCGTCAATATTTCATTGAGTTAAGGGTATTTTTGTTTAAACTGATCACTCACCTTCCAACAGCTACCGTAGAGCACGTCAGAATGTCAGAATGTCAGTTATCTGAGGTAAGATGGCCACCGTTGGCAAATCCCGCTTTCGTCATCTAGTGTTTATATATGCCTATGCTTTAGCCAGTGGCGTTTCCTGTTTTTGCCTCACGTGGGCCACTAAGGGGTCTATGTGTGTTTGCTCTGTGTAGCTGCTTTTAGCCAAATATTGATATAATCACAGACAAAAGAATTAATAAATACATTTTATTCCAATGTTAAAATTAACAAAACAAATATTTATTGCCGTGATTTGACGTCTGGAGCATAAAAACATTCTGTATCATGAGTGAAACTGAAATGAAAAATACCAGTTTGGAGCTGATCCATCGATATTTCTCTGGAACCGTTGGTGAGTCATTGTCCAAAACGCTGAGTCGACTTTAAAACGCTGCTCAGCCTCTCCAGGTGAGGTCAAACCTCTGTGAGTTTGGTTGAGCTTTGCGTGACAGCCAGAGGAAGATAAGACAGAGAACAAGTGACCTGCTTTCTGTGGCCGTTCCATTAATCAGCGAAGCTAATCGCAGCGATTAAATCTCACTATCTGATTAGTGTGGAAGGAAATGGAGCTATTAGCATAGCACATGCACTCAGAGGGAGGAGTGGCCTCCTTATCTTGGGGTTCCCACTGAATTTTTAATTTCCTGATTTTAACCCTGTGTGTTTTCTGGGGTTTGGAGCCGAGTGTGTTTAGCCATAGTTGTCCATATGATACGTCTATATAAATGACATATAGGAGCCTTTACTCAGTCCTCCATCAGTGTGAAGGAATGATTATTTAGCATTAAAACAGCTCCACAAACACATTATCATTATCCTATATATACAAAGAACTATTGCATGTTTCTAAAGATGGTGGATGGTTTTAATCCAGAGGAAATAGAAAAGTTAGAATAAGCAACAAACTATGTAAAAAAAAATGGACAGAAAACCATTTGTAGTTTAAACAGGCTGAGGCTGTTTTCAGCTTTTTATTTTTAAATTATTTATTCATTTGTTTTGTCTCTACCACAACAAAAGCACGAAAAAACTTAAAATTAAGATGAAAAATAAATGGAACATTTGTAGAGTGGCCTTTTATTGTGGCCACCCTGAGGCACACCTGTGCAATAATCATGCTGTCTAATCAGCATGTTGATATTTTATATTTTTGTTCAGTATATTTAGATACAAGTATCTGAAAATGCAACACATTTTTTTATTTTCTTATTTTATTTTTTTATGAATACTTACCTTTTTATTAGAAAAAAAACAAAACACCCGTATTTTAGTAGGATAGTACGGAGCACGGTAAGGGACATAGATGAGATTAAAAAAAGGTGTAATTCTGTCGGGATCCTGACATACTAAGTCGGGGGCACGAGATTTTAACTTGGGGCCCAATTTAATAAGTCGGTGCTCAAGAGAGTTAAACCAGGGGGGCACGGGATAGTCACTTGGGGCTCGAGGTAATGAAGTCGGGATCCAAGATAGTAACTATAGATAGAGGCACGACTTGTAGCGTCAGATGCGATCCAGCTCAAGCAGCAACCATGACAACAACATGACGATTGTTGATCAAATTAAGCTCTATTACAACCTAAGACTCCAATATAAAGACATTAAACGTTTGCTTGCTTTTTGTCATCCTTATATCATCTCGAAAAGACATTTAAAATGGATCTTCAAGTCATTTGGCCTCTTTTGATGCAAAGGATACAGCAGTTTGGAACAGGTGATTAATGTTATACAAGACGAGCTAGAGATGGATGTATAGATAATGCAAGGAGAACAGATTACATTTGAGGAACGAACAAGGAGCTTGACCCGAGAGGTGTTGAACTCAACCAGGCGTCTCCATCGCTGGAACGATTTTGTGTTCGGCCAAATTACATCTGGCATTTAGACGATAACGACAAACTAAAGCCTTACGGTAAATGTGTCAATGAACGCATAGAAGGATTGTCACGTAAAATCATCTGACTGAACGCGTTCACTACCAACAGTGATTCAAACGTTGTTGGAGGTCACTTCATGGAAGCTTTGGAGAAAGCAGGTGGCTGCCCAAAGGTTCTCAGGGGTGATAAGGGCACAGAAAATGTGAACGGTCACATATGCATTTTTCACTCATCTCCATTTGTTCTATAAGAACCCCAACAACACAGTATTTGAGGTTTATTTTACCAAACTCACCTGTTTTCCAGAGTTTTAGTCTCTGAAAAGTGACTTTCTGTTTGCTACCTGCTTATGCATATTCATGAGTGGGTGTGTCTACACGCTGACTTGCCTGCATGACTCGCTCTGAGGTAGATCAGTGATCACTAGCGATTTTCTCTTGCTATCCAGACATTTTTATTATAGTTTTCAGCCAAAAAACAGCACATTACAGTAAAACACATGGATATTTAAGCGGCTATTATTATTGTGAGTCCGTCTCCACACTGTGTGTGTTCATCCAGCAGCAGTAGCAGTAGCAGCGTCAAACACTCACCGCTGCTAATTCACTTTCTTCTCCTCATCTTTATTAAATACAGGAATAGTGCATTTAAGATGATAATCATTTGTTTATCACAAACACGTCATATCAAGTCAAAGGTGAAACAACGTCTGCTCCCTAGGTGCCTACACTGCAGTGTTCACCGTGGAGGGGCGGCACCAGCAGCAGGCGCTTCCTGGAGGGGGCGGTGCATAATTCTAGTGCTACAATAATAGATCTGCAGCCTGTCGCAACGTTTTAAATAAAACGTTTTATTTACTGATTCTCAAACTTTGGTACCATCCATCTAGTGCTATGCCAAATTCATTTTATTTAATTCATTATTTAAGGACAGTGTTTTTATTTTCCTATATTTAAATACAGTGTTACTGTTCAGACTGTGTGTAATGTTACAGTGACCAACAATATTAAAAATACTTGTTAAATAAAACCTTGTTTTAATGAACACTTAGGACTACTACGCTGCTGTATTTTAATGTTGGTCATGATGGTGTTACTTGGAGAGCCAAGTATTTTCTGAGGTGGTACTTGGTGGAAAAAGTTTAAGAACGATATTGTAGCCAACAAGTCAACATTGTCCATAGAGAAAAAGTGGAGAAAATAATAATAAACTGTTAGGACTACCTGTCTGCCAGTGCCTGGGTTCTCCATGCTTTAATGAAAGCAGAACGTTTAGATTTGACGTTGCCTAATTCATGGAGAGTTTAGTTACACAAAAGTTTTGTAATTTCACTGGAGGTACAACAAACTATTTAGTACATTTTGTTCAAATTATTAAATGATGTATTTGATATTACACTTTTTTGTTGTTGATTCATAGGCATCTAAGAGTTGTTAGAAAGCAACACCCACATTCACAACTCAGTCAGTGTGCTCATCAGAAACTGAATGTGCACATTATATTTTATTTAAGCACCACAAGGTTTTCAGGCAGCAGACCTTCTTCAGATTTAATGCACAGCTTAAACACAGACTTAGTCCAGGAATGCATTAAGGCTGAACAATCACTGTGGTGCTACAATCAAATATGGTGAGAACACACATTTTCATAGTGACATGTATTCTGTCTTTTTGTTTTTCTACAGGACTATTGGTGTTTGGGACTCTCATATCATCAGTCACCAGTGGCCGACCCAAAGTCATCTACTCCAACCCAGAACTCTACATGGTGGACAGGCATGATTTCATCTCGTTGCTCCATGTGACAGACATTTACAACCTCTCCAATGTTCTGATGGTTCAGTCACAGTTGACTCTCCCAGCTCATCCCTAAAAGGCTGTGGATTTGTACTTGCACTTGAGAAACACTATTTTGTCTCCTCTATAATGTGACTTCATACTTCATGTTGATTCTGCAAAACATACCATCAAGATAGACTGTGGATTCAGGCCAATAACCAGTCCCAACATAATTCTCATTTTCTAATGTATTCTTGTGTGTAGGTGCTCAATAAATCACTGTTGTATCCAAATAACAATTTTCAAAGAAATCAGTTATTCGGTCGGTAAGTACACTATCCTTTGAAAATGGAATATCTACAAGGTTGCCCTCCAGTTTGCCTTTAGAACTCAACAAATGTTCTGAAATGGGTGAGATTCTTAAGTTATTCATATTTTAGTCTTTTTCTGAAACATTAATGCTCCTGGTTGTGTGATTTGTGCACATAATCTAATTAGCCCTGCTCATATTGTGGTGTTACATTACATTTATGTATTATTTGGAGATATTTACAATTTATTACATTTAATTAGCACAACAATTTATGGTTTCTCTGACTTTTTTGCTTTCAAAATGGATGCTCTAAGGACCGAATTTGGCCCATGGGCCAAATTCGGTCCCGTGGCACATGATAGTGTCATGTGTCAAAACACATGACACGATAGTGTTTTATTTTATTTTCTGTGTGAATATTGTTTATACAGTATATCTAATCTGTTTGTGGTGCTTAGGAACTATCAAACATATATAAATATAGACGAGGGTGGTTCACACAATGTGTTTTTACCAAATGTTGGCAGATGGCTTTTCACCATGTTCACATTGACATTGTAAACATCTGTTACTAAACATGTTGTCAGTTACTGTACATTTCATTTACGGGTGGCACACTTTTTTTTTTTTTCACAGGAATGGTGTTTGAACTGTTCTAATGTTCTGACTCATTACATATAGTATTTACTTTAAATACAGAAACTATTAAAGAAACTATTTACCTTAACTCATTCAGTACCAGCTGTTTTTGAACATTTTGACTGATTTTTAAAGACCTACAGAATATTTTGTACTATGACTATCTGAAATCTGAAAACAGATTCTGAAAGATTGAAGCCTCTACTTTCATCACAATTTGTTCTTATTTCTGGCTTGTTTTGTTCTTTTGTAATCAGCTGTTGAATAGAACAAGTTTTATACAAATCTTCAGTTTCAGAGAAAAAAAGCAGTAAAAAAGCCTTTTTTAAAAAAAAAAAAACTCTGTCAGTGACTTTAAAGCTATTTTTTTTTTTTTTTTTTTTTTGCTTTAGTGAAAATTCTAACATCTGAACATTGTTTCCTTATATAAAACAAAAACAAAAAAACACAGACTGGGCTTTTGATGGCAAAATTATTATCATTTATCTGTCTGGGTCAGAGTTGAATGAATTTCTTACTGTATTTTGGCGTTCCTCCAACTTTCTCTCCCGCCAGTCTGCACACACGTAACTTCCTCTTCATCCCAGACATGCAGAGTGTTTTTTTTTTCATTTTATTTCACCATTGCCACACCCTCCAATAGTCGACTAAAGTTCCACACATGCTCTGGTTGGGTGTGCGTTACTTTGCGCTGGTGGGAACATCGACATCATCTCATGTAGCTCCATCTTCTCCCTCTGAGCTCTGCATCCAAAGGTGCACTAGATGAAATCTAGTAAATAATGAGTTTCTTTCATCATAAAATAGACTTTTGTCTTGGTTTGTCAGGTGGTAGAGGAGTCGTCTTCTGATAGAGAGGTTGAGGGTTGGATCCTAGTCTATACCTGTCTATGCGTCTAAGTGTCCTCGGGCAAGACACTGAACCCTAAGTTTCTCCCAGTGGTCGACCAGTGCCTTGCATGGCAGCTCAGTCCCATTGGTGTGTGACTGTGTGAATGAGTTGATATTGTAAAGCACTACTTCTGTGTCACCTTCCTGTCAACTTTGTCAAATGATGATTTTCTGTGTTTGATGTTCAAAGGTACTTCAGGTTTGATCTTAAAAGGAAAGAAATGTTTTTAAGAAATATATAATTCTGAGTTTTGGATGAGTAAAATATTTTGTACATTACCAAAGTTTAAGAGTCTTTAATATTATTATTATTATTATTATTATTATTATTATTATTATTATTATTATTATTATTATTATTATTATTATTGTCAAGGGTGAATAAGGATCACATCATCAACATTAATGTATGAAATAACAAATAGTCAAACGCTAAATGAAAATGAAGCATTGCAAAAAGAGTGCTGGAAACTATATTCATACTGACATGAATCTAGCCCTCTCTGGTCCATTATGCAATATTCATACGTATATGAGCCATACGTAGAGGGAAGTTTCAAGAACTGCATGTGTGCGCAACAGGTCTACGACTTAAACCACTCAGCCTATTAAAAGTCACTTTAATAGTGTTTTTGCACAATACCGTGGTTCCAGTGCAGAAGTGTAAGAAGGTCTCCAGTTTTCTTTGGTCGAGGTTTCTGACGTACCTTTGCAAGTAGGTCAGGGCTGCCTGCTCCTGAGGATTTAGGCGGTCAGTTGAGGGTGTGAGAATCTGGACTAGTTTTTTGTTTTTTGGCCTCTTTGAGTTTAAGGATGCTGCTCTTTGTTGCCAGCATAGGTAAACACTTGCTGATACTGGAATGAATACACTGGATTATGAATTTTGGCTCCTGTAGAAGAACTTTATGTGCCATGTTTAAAAGGGAAAGCCACATGTTGTCTGCTGATGGCATGAAGTGTGAACTCTGGAAAAAAGCTCTAGCAAGAGCATCTTCATCCATTTGTCCTTGTAAGGCTTTTTCTACAGACTCCTGCTCAGATACTGACAGGTATCTTGAAAACGACTTCATCAGTAGCTCTTCATCCACTGTACTGATCCCTTGGCAAAAGGCCAGAACAAAAGCTGATGACAGGCATATTGGAATTATGTTGTGGCCCAAATAACCTTTTAACCACACTCTCTTATTCACTTCCCATTTCTTTTCTTCAATAGTCTGGCTGCAGGCGGTGTACCTGACCCTCTTCTACCTCACAGTGCTACAAGAAGCTTTCCTAAAATGCTGAGCACACCTCCCTTGATACTCCCTGGCTGTCCAGTGGCTTTTCATTTACTAGATCCATCACAAGATTAAAAAAAAACAAAAAATGTTAGGGTCTTTAAAAACTCATCCTCAACTATGTTAACTCGTCTTAAAACTATTTGCTGAATCTCTTCCCCACCACCACTTGGAACCCGTCCACCACCAGTTAGTGCAGCCCCACTGCCAGTCAAAGCAAGTCCACCACCACTCGGTTCAGGTTCATCTTGCATTGAATCCTGTAATATAATAATATATTAAATAAATAAATGCAAATACATTATATGATGTAAAAATTTAATCCACGATGCACATTCACTAAAATGTGCATACCAGTATACTGTCGAGGTCAATCACAGGAATAGTAGAGTTTAAAGTGTAATCGACATCGAACATTTGTCCAAATTGCACTTTGGAACCAAAATATTGCTGAATGGCAATGGCCACAAGATCACCAGTGAATACATCATCCTCATCTTTATTAATGGCAATCACAAAATTTACATTTTTAGGAGTTGAGTGGCTTGGTTCAACAGTCTAAAAAACAGAATCACAATCATACACAATCACCAGTTTGTAATAGTATGGTTTCCTGCAAATACATGATTATTATTACCATTGAGACACAAAGGTTTGTGAAAAGAAACAAAGAAACTGTCTTGAATTGTTGCTGTACATATGGAGTACAAATGTTTATGGCTAAAACAGTCTGTTATTTAATTTAAAATTCAAAACTGACCGTTTTTATGCACATTTGTTTAGCCTATTTACCACACCTTAACTGAATAACTAATGCAGTTACTTTTGGGGAGAAGTAATACCTAATTAAAAACAAATGAGTTTTTAAAAAAAGCATGCCCAACAATGATTGTGTCTTTACTTTGTTGTTCTCAGTGCCCCGCCCTCTGCTGGTGTTTTGCTACATCGTATAATTGCACTAAATTCCCTATAATCTAATATTATAATCCTGAATATTACTCTACATTTAAAATACACACAACACCAGGCTAAGGAGTCATGTGTAGTTGATAAAAATAACAAATAGGCTAAAGGTAAGTATAGGACCTTTAAAACAAATCATCCAGATTGAATGGATTTTGGAAGGTTAGAGGTGTGTCAGAAACATGTGTGATAGATATATTCTCCATGTGCTCCAAAGTGAATTTTTACTGTCTTAACCAGCCATAAAACTTTAAAAACAAAACAATTTTACAGGACATCATTAAAAACCCAAATGATGTAGTCTAATTATAAGCATATCTATTTTTGTATAAAGTTACCTGGGCCGTGTCATCTAGACTAATGCCTTTGTCTTGTGTAGTAAAATGAAACTGTAACAACCTCAGTCTGGTTTGTTATAGCTAACCGACTGTGCACCCCAGTTGTAAGATGTTGCTGTCAAAGTCTCTTATCTCGAAGTTGAAATCTTCTTGTTGTCCTTTAAAAGACTTCCCTTCTGGGAAAAACAAGTCTGTTCCCATCTTCAGTCAGTGTCTCATTGTGGTTGATGTTAGAACACTAGGAGAATGAGTTCCTACACCGTTTTTAGTCGTCACTTGGCGAAACTCACCCTTGGTGTAATGGAAGCACCCTAGCTCTACTACAGTATGTTTAACAACACTTTTGGCTCCGGTCACGTCAGTGGCATCCAGCGGTTTTGGGCTTTGTCCCCTCAATCGGTCGCACATTCGCTGTATGAGAGCGGACCTCCCTGGTGGAGGACTTTCACTTCTGATGGCAAATAGCTCTCAATGCTAGTCTGTCTCCGTATCTTTCTATATACTGTCCCACCTCCTCATCAGTCATGAGGTTTATTACATCAATGTCGATCTGAAAATAAAAACATTAAATAGATCTTCATGTTGATGATATAATTACGTGTATGTTCTTTCTTTGTCTTTTCTGTTTTGTGTCAGAATAAAAAAAAATGTTCAACAGAAAATACAAATTGAATAAATTAATTTAGGCTAAATCAATGACTGACGCTCCAACATGGGCAGATCATGTCAGGATATGGATAGGTCTATTTAATAACATTATAATAAATGGAAAATGGACATGATTTATATAGAGCTTTATCACCACTGAAACAGTCTCAAAGCGCTTTACATATCAGCTCATTCACCCAATCACTCTCACATTCACACACCAGTGGGACAGGACTGCCATGCAAGGTGCTAGTCGACCACTGGGAGCAACTTAGGGTTCAGTGTCTTGCCCAAGGACACTTTGACACGTAGTCAGGAACTGGGATCGAACCCCCAACCTCTCGATCAGAAGACGACCCTCTACCACCTGATCCACGGTCGCCCCAATAATAAGCCAAACTTAAGAATAACTAGTGATCAGGGAGTATATGTTCGCTTGTTTGTGGGATAAGGAGTTTGTTAAAGCGAGTAAACAGATCGAGATGATGAAACTTCACCAGATTCTTGTTCTACAATTTAATTAAATTCAACTTTATTACGGACTCGAAGTCCAAAAAGACAAAGGAACACAATATAACAAACACCAACAAAAATACAAGATATAACAATTACACAGTCACTTTAAAAAGACAGCTATACCAGTGCCTCCACATCCTCGACTGATAGCGAATGGCACTATAGGTGACATCAACCAGGGACCCAATTACTGTATTCACTGACTTATTCAAACAGCATATAAAACTGTACATAAGTGTCAGCAGTGTGGCTTGCAGCGTGTTTATTCCAGCAGTGACAAACATCTCACTCGCACTGGACCATCTCGGCCTCCTGAGAAGCACACGCAGAGCATCATTATAAGCCACTTTGCAAAGTTCCGTTTATATAGTGCAACCAAGGTGTGCTGTGTACAGAGGTCTACAATATGATTTGAACAATATTATTTTCACTTTGTCCGTACAAAATCCAAACACGCCAGCATGTTTTCTTGGGCATACAACGTTCTACATTGTCTGTTTATGTCGGCATCATCAGACAAGTCCTCTGTGATTATGTGCCCAAGATATTTTCTTTTATTTGTAACATTAAGCATTGTGTTGGACAAATACAAATCAGAAAAAGCTGTACTTTTATCCTCCTTGGTTCTACAGATCATGACCAAACTTTTCGTTTCATTATATTTGATGTCATGCTCCAGACCGTAGCGTGACCAAATGTAAAGCAGCTGTTGCAGCCCAGCAGTGCTCGGACTGAAGACCACTCCATCGTCTGCATACAACAAATGATTTAACACAGTGTTACTAGCTGTACATCCAGTATTATTAGGCTCAAGTCTTGTCGACAGTTCATCCAGATACAAGTTAAAGAGAATCGGAGATAATATTCAACCCGTCTGACCCCATTGCTGACCTTAAATGGAGCAGACACACTGTTCCCCACGTACCTGCATCTTTTGCTGAGCATACCAGTAGTACAGTGTTCCAACACTGCTTTCATGCAGACAGAAGGGGTTGTAAGGAACCAAGAACCGTTGGAACACCTGTAGGAATGAGTAGCACCAGCTTTCAAGGCTGATTCAACCTTAATTGCTGCAGAACAGCTTTAAATGATTAATCCACTTCATGTTCCCTGAAAAAGGCCTATTTGTATCATTCTGAAATGTACATTATTATTTTTTACCTCTGGTTGTTCAGTTCTGACCTTTGTACAATTTCAAGCTATTCATTGGACTTGCACAACTTGAATTGCAATAAATAACTGGAAAAATGAGGGTGGTATAAAACTTTACAGTGGTGGTGTATATCACAGTGCAAATTGTGGGTTAGATTCTACTATATAATTCTAGTACAGTATTAGTTTACCTATAAAGTGTACTTGCAGTATGAAATAAAGCTTTTGGTAAATTAAAAAGTAGTATTGAAATAGTGCATTTTGAAGTATACTGCTATTTTAGTGCGTAAGTGTACTTGGTACCTAAAAGTGTACTGAGCAAAATATCATATCATGCACTTTTGGTATACTTCTTTTTGGTAAGGGCTGTTAGGCTGAAACATGTTGACATGTTTTTTATGATTCTGTCGCTCTCATGAAATAAAGGCTTTTTAACAACAGGGCCTCAGATCTTCTCAAAACTTTACGTTGGTAAGATTCCCAAACTGAAGAGCAACGTTCAACTTCAACAAACCCATGCAGCACTCACTGTCACTGTTTTTGACTGAGTTTATTCTCTTTTTGAGAAAAATCTTATGGAGAATAACCAGACTTGATTTAACAGATAGAGACACTTCAGCAGTTTTTTCAGCTGATAAAACACCATCATGGAGGAGGCAGTGTTACATTAGCAGATGATGTTTCAGAAATGTGATGCTACACTTCCAGATAGGGAACATATCTGATCTGATCAGTCTCTGTTTCTGCTGAGGTTGCGCTGATGTAGCAAAGATTCACTGACTCTCCTGGAATCAACAGTCCACACTGATCACATGACTTCTGAGCACGCTCTGAGCTGCTAAAGACCAAACACAGTGAGTTTACCTTTGTCCAATAACTGTGCATAAAACAGGATAAAAAACATTTGTGACCACAGGGGGTGACAGCTCTAACTCTGAGGTTTGATAGTAGACAATGAAGCCGAGAAGAAAAGCTCTCCTAAGGGACCTTTACTTTCCCTTAAACAGTGTACGTCTGATGCTCTGATGGCTGAGGTTAGAGAGTAATCACGGACTGTTGAAGATGCACAAACCGACTGTTTTTATTATCGTTCTGTAAACAAAAAAGGTTTACATTGAGATCTTTAACTTTTCCTGCTTTTTTAGAAAAAACAAAAGCAGCACAAGTTGTTAGTTTGACTGAAAAATCTACTAAATTATTTAAAAACTACTAAATGATCTAAAAATCAGGCTGAATGTTTCATTCCAATAGAAAACAATGGGATGTTTACAGTCAGTGGGGCCATGTGACATCATCAATCACATGATTTCATGATGGAGGAACACAGGTTCTAAAACTGTAAAATAGTCCTATTTTTAAATGCCAATTAAATTAATATGGTGAATAATAATGTGTTTTGTTAGACAATGATCTACTAATAATAAGATTTCAAAAATTTTAGGACACATTGTAAAAAAAACACAGGATCCCTTTAAATTAAAATAAACACAAATGAGTATTTGTACGTTTCTCACTCTACATTTTGTTACGTATTAAAACCAGTTGATGAGCATCTTTCCCACCCAGCAAAATATGGTTGGAAAGACATTAAATTGAAATGAAATATTTGCCACACATCTAAACAACCTCAGATTTGTATTTTTGATTTATGTTTGTTTATTATATATTGTGTTTTGGCTAATTTTGTCCAAATTAGTCCAAATAAAAGGGTTAAAACTGTTCAGATACTTACCCCAAATGAGAAGTCTTATTTCCAGTCGCTGTTTTTGGACCAAACTTGTGCTAAATGTGCTAAATCTGGACCAAGTTGAATGGTCTAACAACCTAATTTCAACAACTATAAAGAGGAAAAGAACGATCAGGAGTTCATGTTTTAATATTTTATTTATTCTGACCTGTTGATGTAAAGTCCCTGCTCTGTTTCTTTGTTTCCTTTGTTTTCTCATGTAAACCAGCTGTTCCTGATGGTGCAATCCTGACTCAGACGTTACATTACCATCTCCATCCCCTTCCACAACAGTTGCTTTGCATTTCACCATGTGAATTCTCCAGGCTGCAGATGTCAGACAGCAGAGCTTATGAGAGGGTGAAAGTGGACACTGAGAGAGGAAAGAGGGAGTCTGCAGAGACACACACATTCCACTACAGCAGAGGATTGAATTAAGATGTTTGTGCAGCCGCGGGAGACCAACAGAGACGGGAACAAGCTTTCACAGTGAATATATTCACAGGCCCAGGCCTTGTTTCTACGCTTTTACATCAACTCACAGTTTTTCTTGAATCTCACACGAGCAGCCCCCAGGGGAAGCCGATCACAGTGATTAATTTAACGTGATCAAGTCGTTCCTCGGCTCAGACAATGACTGCGACAGCTTCAAAACATGGATGTTCATGTTTGAAACCTTCTGCTGCTACATTACAGACCTACTAAAACCACGTGAGACTGAAAGGCAGAGAAATGTGTTCAGTGTTCTATCGTCTCCCCTGAGCTTTAGCTTGAAAAAAAAAATCCATTTTACCAAAAGCTTTTTCTGACATTTTCACATAATTCATTGTCCCTGGTGTATCAGCCCTAATATAACCAGTGCCTAGAAAATAGCTCCGTCTATTTATCAGCAGTAATGATGGAGAAAAAATGTAAAACGCTGATCTAAAGTCATCATAAAAAATAAAAAGTGACGGATTCTGGATCTTCTGCAAGTGATCAAATACATGGACGCAGAGGAAAGAACCACTGGGGCGTGGCACACTTGTGCCGTGAGGGATCGTCTGGTGTGCCGTAGGAAAGTATTACATTTGACCTAATTGTTCTAAAAAACATTTTTTTTTAACGTATTATTGTCTGCTAATCTGCTATTGTGCTGCTGTGAGCTTTGGCTACACACCAAACACACACAATGTATTATATATTTATTTATTATCATTAATAATATACATAATATAAATGTAATGTGAAATTTTACAATGTAAAAATTACATTATATCACACAAAACAATGAATAACAGAATAAAGATCAATGTTTGTTTTGTTTTTTTTTACTTTCATCCAAGTATGCAAAATATGAATATTTTTTCTTTGATGTGTATTTAAGGCACTTTGATAATAATTACTGCATATTGTTAATTATGTGTTTTATTTGAAAAAAAAAAAAAACTAAATGTGAAAAATTGTAATATGTTTTTTTGTTGCTCATTTGATTCCTGTTAAAAACATGTATTTTGTTTTATATGTTTCCTATTCATGACACGTTGATAAGAATGACTGTATATTGTTAAGATTTTTTTTTACATTTTCGGTTGATTTTTTTCAATGAAAATATGAACTTTGCCTCAAAAAAGGTTGAAAAACACTGTTTCAATGTCTCTATCTCAGCACACACACACACACACACACACACGCACACACACACACACACACACACACACACACACACACACACACACACACACACACACACACTCCTGTGCAAGAGCTTAAATGTCTCCGCCCATCATTTGATTTGCAGTCGCTGCCTGTTTCTCACTGTAGGCTTTCACAGGCTCCGCCCACTCACCCCCCTTGCACCCCCCCTCCTGCCATGATCGTGCACATGGAAGCAGCTTCACTAACCATGTTGGCAGACATCTGGAAATGCTTTGGCCCAGTGCTGGAGGTCAGTGTCTGGACCAATAGAGACTGAACCTCCACCCTCTCAAAGTGACAGGACTTCATAAATATCTCTCTCTGTGTAAGAGGACAGTATACGGGATATGGAAACTACCCCCCCCCCCCCCACCCCACCCCGCAGTATTTCATACGTCTCCTCCCATGCAGCTGGGTTTTCTTTATTTCCACATCATGGCTCTGCTGCTGCTTCAAACCCTGGGAGAAGAAACGACTAGAGTTATTTCAGAGCATCACATCCTTTCTCTGGTTCAAACCATCTGAACACATTGATATTGACATGACTTCACCTCTTTTATTTAACTAGACCTTCACACGTGCATACAGTGATATGAAGCGCCTCAAAATACAGTTTCATTTTTATCACTAAGTCCAAGTTTTATTGTGTTTGTCTTTCCTCTGGGGTAAGTCTGTGGTCTGCAGATTGACTTTTCTAGATGATTCCTTCAGTGTATTTATTATATTCAGTGAACTCTAGAACTAGGAACACCATCACCAACCCTGGGAGATTTTTACCTCATAAAAAGTTATTATGATTAAAATATACCAGAGTATGACTATATATGACACATTAGAGTTGTGTTCTATGCTATGCTTAACATAATGAAAAAGACTACCATGGGTGGACCCTAAAATATTAACCACAATAACTGATACATCAGAATGGAAGAACAAAAGTTCTTAGAAACAAAATGATGAAACTGTAAACTTGGTGTTTCTGGAGCATTTGAAGACATCGTCTCATTAACACATGAACAGATCCAGGAGAGACAAACCAAATATCACCCGACTGACATTTATCACCACTTTGTGATATTTATTGACCTCTACTGGACTAAATAAAGGTATCATGGAGATGCCAGGACCACTTTTACTCCTATTATTCCTTAGATGCAGTCAGTACATACAGGGTGGTAATAATTAATGATAATGTAACACTATCACTATTGCTGGGTCAAAAAGACCTTAACGTGTGTGTGTGTGTGTGTGTAGGAGATTGTGGGCTTTGGAGTAGGAGAACATCCACACCTTCTAAACATCAGAGAAGATGATGACGCTACTCTAGAACCCAAGACACTCAAACAAACACAACTTAGAAATATGTTTGCTTGGGTGAAAATCACCCACACATAGTGTTAGAATAAAACATTGTTCCAATAACCTTATTCATGTCCTAATATATGGAAATCTGCAACATTCATCAAGATCAGGTTTCAGCATGAATAACTAACACCATGCAGCATTTTTAATCACTATGTATTTTTTAATCAGATTAAAGATGAGCTTTGATTCAGGAACAGAAAACAGAAATGTTTAGAGTGATTTGTGAAGCATCTTTGGCTCTAACAGGTAGAAGCAGCTACAAACAGTATCGATCAAAAACATCAAACGACCAATTTTCTATGATTATAACGTTATAATGGTCTGAGGTGTGTTCAAGGTAATTTGTCCAGTCGTGTTCTAAACAAGTTGCGGCCAACAATGGTAGATAATAAACCTGTTCAATATTTACGACCAACAATCTTTGTTAGTGTGTGGAAAACAGACGACCGCTGAGTCCTGACATAGAGAAATGTGACGTAGAATGGAATGTAGCCAATCAAAAAAAACCCACCTCTAGTTTACTAAGTAGGTGATAAAGTCTGTGTTTATGTTGTCTACACTGTCTTTTCTTCTTATATTGGTTTTTCTCCACCAATACAAACATTTATTCTTGTGTTTTGGAGGTAAAGTTTCTTCTTTTTCGGTTTTTATCACACAATATTTCAGACTTGAAGGTTGGACAGAATCACATTGTAATAAAACACCCAATGTTTTGTCTTCATGTATGAAATCAGTGACAGATAAATATCTCTTATGATTTAGAACATCATTGGTTGTATACCTTGCTTCATGAAGGACATCCCAAAGATGTTTTCAGGTCCAGTTTTGGATCTTGGCGCCCGTATAAAGAAGCATAAACTCCGCCCATCCAGTTCTTCATCACTGTTGGAATGTGCTATGTCTATTTTAGCTGATGTGTTTTGACACAGATATATTCACACTGTGTGAAGTTACTTTTGGCCAAAACAACAGTTCTGTAAAGGTCACTGGGATGAAATCAATTCCAGCCGCTGGACTTGGTGCTGCGTTCATGACCTGTGGTTCACCTCAGCGTCCAGGAAGCCTGTGCAGATCTTTACAAAAGACAAACAAACAGAAACAAAGAAACTTTGACTGGGATTCTACACACAATCTGTAGAGCATTAATCCTGTTTAGTGCTAGATTAGTAAAAGATGTGATTAAAAGGTGAGTTTTCTGTCGTACAGTCACTTTTTATTTTGTAAACCCTTGGTGTTGGAGATGAAAGAACTGCTGACTTCTACGACTGGTTCCGTCTCCATCACCTCCTGCCATGTCTAATCTCCTCCCTTTTCCTTTAGTCCATCCAAAGCATGACAATGTCATGAGCAAGTGTTCACGTTAAGCTATTTATCTGCACAGCACTGGAGGACTGAGGCAGAGTGGCGTGGGATTATCGTCCTATAGGAAGACATGTTTATTGAGCTGTAACGCCATCATCACCAACACGTACAGCTACATCGTACCAACACTAGTGATCAGTGTTCATTCTTCATTCCATGACTAACAAACGTCAATGAATTACATAACTTTATTTTGAACAAGTATGAAAATAAACAATTCAAACAAATATCAACAAAGGGCAAAGTATACACTTGTTTTTTTTTTATCCCTACCCCCTTAAAACTTCTCAGTTAATGTAATTTTATATCATTATTCATATTATATATGGGCAACATCTTCACTCGTGGCACATTTGGGATGTTTAAAATTATGAAGGTTGTAGGAGCTCCTTTAATGTTCCATGTTAACTGTGCTCAGGGTTGGGGTCAATTATAATTGTAATCGTGTAGTTGATAATTAATTACAAAAATGACGTAATTAGGGGACCAAGCCCGTGGGGCCAGGGAACCACGTATGCTTACATACGTGTTTCCTAGGACCAGCGGTGCTAGGAACCCTATTGTAATCGTAAGGATTATTGTTACCTTTTATTTTTCCCCCGGTAAAAGTAGTGCTGCAGGCTAAACCGTGCAAGGTAGGGCGATGCCCTTTGGGGGTGGGTCCAGACCCCCCCTCGCCCGCCTTGGACGCAAAAACTCACATATGTCCGCCAGCAGGTGGCGCTATAACCAAGGTTTACAAGTTTTGGCCTATAACTCCCACACGTTTGTTGCTCATTTAAAAACTTCATATCCACAGATTCCTTGAATAGCATTGAATCACCTGGGCGAGGCCACGCCCATTTCCGCCTGACTTTTGTCGTAGCAAAATCGCAAAAACTGGAAAACCTACTTTTTCAAACTCCTCCTTGGGGTTTTGTCCAATCAGCGTGAAACTTGGCACGTAGAGTCTTCACTTGGACCTGATCTAATAGTGATAGAACAATTTTGTTCAGGTAAAATATGCGCAAATTATTGACGAGTAAAGTTTTCTAGCTAGCTATAAAAACGCAAACTGATGCATATCTCGGTCTAAAGAAATGCAAAGAACACCAAATCTGAGATCCTTGGTTGTCATGTGACTGTGAGGGTATGCGCCAAATTTGAATAATGTCAGTCTCTAGGGGGCGCTGCAATTATGGGATATTTATATCTCTTAAATGGCAAGACCGATTTTTACCAAATTTGGTGGGTATGATCTTGGGTTGCTCCTGGGGCTGTATCCTAAAGTGAATTTTGATTGGTCAAAGTGGGCGTGGCTTATTACATCAAAACATATAAATAAACAAACAATTATTTTAGCTGATTATGTTGAGGGTAGTGAAATTTACAGGGTACATATATAAGAGCACACAGTTTACCTATACCAAATAGTGCACCACTAGGTGGCGCTATAATGGGTGCAATGGCCTGTAACTTTCACACATCCAAAACTTCATATCCACCTGTTCACAGCAAATGGCACGTTGGCCTGTGTCCTGACGCTCGCCACAAGCTCGTCATCCTTCGTGACGTACTTCCATGTGCTCGGCGAAACTTGGGGGCCGAGTCACGCGGGAAGGCTTGGCCCCCTTTCATAACTGCTTGCAGTTCTATTTATGATTGTAATCGTAATAGAAAAACATGTTCCCATTGTAATTGTGAATTAATTGTAAATTATTTTATTTCAGATAATTGTAATTGGCAAGAAAATTATAAAAATTAATTATTACAATTGAATTAAACACAAAACTGGTGAACCATGATCTAGTTCTATGGCTATACATACGTAGTTAACAAAATGTGTTTTATATCATGTTGACTTGTCAGTTCTCTTAAGGATTTTTTTACCATTTAATATATATATATATATATATATATATATATATATATATATATATATATATATATATATATATATATATATATATATATATATATATTCTAAATAAATGTCCACAATACAAACATTTACTTTGTAGTTATTATGTACCATTGTTCTATCTATCTATCTATCTATCTATACATCTATCTATCTATACATGTATCTATCGATACATCTATACATCTATCTATCTATCTATCTATCTATCTATCTATCTATCTATCTATCTATCTATCTATCAATCAATCAATCTATCTATCTATTTACGATCTATCTATCTATCTATCTATCTATCTATCTATACATCTATCTATCTATCTATCTATCTATCTATCTATCTATCTATCTATCTATCTATCTATCTATACATATGTCTATCTATACATATATCTGTGTGTGTGCGTGTGTGTGTGTGTGTGTGTGTGTGTGTCTTACAGGTTGTTTACAGCTGTAGGTCAAAGCTAATGGATGAGTATTTAATGTTCCAGTGAGAATAAAGACCAAACTAGAGGAGGTGTATAAGTTTTCTAGACATATTTTTCAGGATGTAACAGCGTGTGAGCTGAGGTTGTATTTGTCTAGGACGACACGCCTTCAGAGTCATTTATCAACGTCCTGCTGGACCTCCACTGACCTTGGGCTTCTGCTTCTGTTGGTGAGCAGCAGAGTTAGCATGAAATGACAGAGTACTGTGTGGTCATTTATTCTGTGTCTGTAGAAACAGCTCACAACAATCCAGGACAGAATACAGAGAAATTAATCATGTCTTTATACTGAAAACATCTCAATTAATCTGAAAGTTATTGGTAAACTGTAAAATGGAGTTTTGGATAATGAATAGACGTAGAAAACGTCACTGTCAGTGTTTTATAGTCATAGCTGTGGAAAAGGAGGAAGTGTTGGTGCAGTGCAGCATGGCTGACATTAAGCAGGCTGCAGACTCATTGTTTCACACACTTTCACAGACACGTCTAAAGTGAGATGGAGCTCGAGGTAAAACTCTGTGTAATTTACAGGATGGATCTCAGAGTGATCAGGCTGTGCCAAGGTTTAACACGTTTCTCCTCCAGGACTGAAGAGAGTTATTCACACGCTTTGTTACAAACTTTATCCTCACACTGCAGCTACTAGAAAACCAATCTATCACTGGTTTATTCCAACACACATTAAAGTAAAGGCTAAACGACTTCAAATCAATATGTGCTTATGGTAATTAGTGATCAATATTGGCAGCTATAATATTATAATAACAACAGATTAGGTAGAGCTTAATGTGGGTTTAAAATAAGAAGGAATGAAAGATCAATGTGGAGAAAAATATAAATATAATCTTTTAGCTTTTTAACAAAACATGGACATATTGTTACATATTATATTGTCTGAAATCCAGAAGTGAGAGGACGCTGTGCGTTTTAGCTGCTGATCTCACTCTGGACAAAAAGCAAAAGTTTGTTTGAATTGAATGGTTTTACGAACCGATTTCTCCTGGTACCAGTGGAATCAGATCCTGCCTCAAGATGTGAACTGTGTGTTTGTCTGGTCGCCCGCATCTGCCGCCTGTCACGGTGTGACTCTGCCGTGACCACCATCAATATAGCTCCAGGGCTGCCTACGCCCCCACCCCGCTGTATTCTGCTGGAGTGAGTTCATGTTCTGAACTAATGTACTCAATGTCACGTAAATGTGATAGATTTCAGATTATGTCAAGTAGGGATGTGTATTGCACGTCACAATACGTTACATACTAAACAATATGACATTGCAATATATCACAATATTGTACAAAATGTAATGAAATACAATTTATTTCATTTATCTTAAACTTGTGAAAACAAGTAAATGGTAATTAACTATAATTCAAGCATCAATATCAAAAAGAAACTGTCAAAAAAAACCAAACTTTAACTTTTGCTTCTACAACAGATTCTGATTCTGTTAAGTTCTTAATTTTATTTATTTATTTATTTATTTATTTATTTATTTATTTATTTATTTATTTATTTATTTATTTATTTATTTATTTTTGTTAAATAACTACATATATCTATCAAAGTAGTGTGTCATATGAAAATAAAGTGCATTCAAATTCCAGCTAAAAGTCATTGAGGTGTGATGTAGTTCAACAAGGTCTGATGGTGCGTTCACTGACACCTAGTGACTGGGGGTTTACGTGCTAAGCATGTTAGTGCAATTAAATGTTTGTTTTTTTTGGTTAAAAAACATGATTAAAAAAATGTATTTGGGCATGTTTTGGATGAATGAAATAATTGCACCATGAAATGCATATATACAGTATGTGTATAAATATCACCAAATGGATTTTTTCTCACACCCTTAAGGTGCGTTCACACCAAATGCGTTACATTTAAAATCAATGTAAATGACGCAATATCTGAGTCAAAAAACATGATAAAAAAATAGATTTGGACTTTTCTTGTGTCGATACGATAATCGTGCAGTGAAATATCACAATATGTTTTTCTTACACCTTTGATGTTGAGTGAACGTGAGGTTTTTTTTCACAGTTTTGTCTGAATCATCTAAAACTGAACAGGAATCTATTTCTAATAATATCTGTGAATATCTGGTTCCTCCACAAACCAACGCACTTATTTTAAAAGCTTTCTGTGATTGATTTATTATTCTTTTAAAACACGTTGCAGATTCTTTCTCTTTGAGTCTTTGAGAAGTAACTGAAGCCGTGTGTGAGGAAAGGAAACGCCTCCGTGCACTTTTTCACCTCCTGCAGATGTAAATCATGTGAGCGCTGACCTGTATATTAGCTCTTTATGTCGTGTTTACGAGCGTAGACAGATCAGTTAGCCCACGGGTTATTTACACCCGCTCCCTAACAGCCTCGCTGGGCTTCAATGGTGAGTTTACCCACACACACACACACACACTCCAAACAGCCCCTAAAATCACACACACTTTCCGTGGCGTGTGTAATTTATTGGTGTAGAGTACACGGCCAGCGTCCGTCCAATTAAAGCTGAGTGCTCGCTGTGTTCATCACGGGCTGTTTGGGTTTCATGGGGAAACCCTTTCTATTGGGTCAGAGCCACCGCTTTAAGACAAATGTCAGACTATTTCATCCGTCACTTTAATTTTCACCGTCGTGCATCGTAGCAGTTCAATTTGTGCAGCTTTAAGGACCAAGAATAAATGGACTTCATTTACAGTGATGTTGAGCATCAGCAGTTATTTGTTGCACAGAGTCTTACTGTAGCGCAACTCACTCTACCGACAATGTGTGACATGTCAAAATAAGACAATGAGCTCATCAGAATCCAATGTGTATGTTTTGGGAGAGTTATTTTGTATAGTATGTTGGGCTTCATAATTCCTTCCAACTTATTGAAATCCAATTTTTGGGGATTTGTTTTGGGGGACGCACAAAATGATGTGTCCCCCTGGCCGCCAGTTGCCTATGTCAGATGTACATAATACATAAATATTGTAAGTGCCATAAAACACGGTGAATTGAGAATAATTAATTAATTAATTTATTTTTTAAGTTTTCAGTGAAATGGTCCTCAGAACCAACCTAAGTCCTTTGAGACTTTAGGTTGGTTCTTCTTCTCCACAATGTAAAGGGAAAGCAACACATGTATGGCACTGCAGCAAAAAGGAAGCAGAAAGATTTTATAATTAAACATTAAACAACGCACTGACATAAATTTTTGTCGATTGATAAATGGGAAAAGGAACAGGTGATTAAATGTTGGTGATGTTCTGGCTACCAATATATATATATATATATATATATATATATATATATATATATATATATATATATATACCAGTGACGTGCCGTCAGGGTAGGCAAGGTAGGCAGTGCCTACCCAAGGGTGAATTGATATTTTGATTATTTGTTTTAATTATAATTTAATTATAAATGATTTATTTTTCCATTTCCAATAGCCTACAGTGCCTATAAGTTTGAAAGTGTCCACATTTTGTGCGTTTCACAGCCCAAATGACAAATTACTGGAACAGCTGCACAGTCTCACTCTGCTGTAAGGCAGAGGGAGGCCACGCCCCCTCCCAAAGGCACGTTGCTGCTCTGCCTCTGTTCCCATTGCGTTTTTTTTTGTGTTTGCGCATGCGCAGTCAGGTCCCCAAGATGAGAACAATTTACGTCCAAAGGCAGCATAGAGAGCTGCCTTTGGACGTAACCGTGCTATGCTAAATGCTATACATACGTTCACAGTGCATTAGTGAATAGATGCCACGTGACAGCTGCTACTACGTTCTCTAGCTAGTGGGCGGGATAACACTACAGTCAGGATGACAGCGCTAGAGATGATAGAGAAACTTTGTTTTGAGGAAAAACAGCTTTTAAAAGATGGAGACCAACACCTGAGTTACCAGACCTTCAGCAAAGGTAAGGTCAGAACATTGTTGGTACTTTCTACAGTGAATGGAACAAAAGGAATGATTGACTTTGTGGATGCTCCTCACTGAGGATGTTCTGAGTTGTTGTTGTTGTCATTTTCTCCATGTTTCTGTGTTTCCAACACAAACAACAGATGTGCTGTCGTGTCATGAGATATATGTTGTTGGTAGAGTATGGAGGCTATATTTAATAATTGTTTATGTTTCTTTAATGGTGTTTATGATGTTGATTTTGTTAGATGATAAATACTTGTTCATGTGGATCTTGTTGGGTTTTTTCTTTCTTATTATGAATTTTATATTATGATAAGTGCATTGAGATGACTTTGTTGGAAATTGCTTTATACAATCAAAGTTGAATTGAATTGAATTAACACATATGAAATTGTCATTGGTGATCTTGATTTGCATCGTGCCTACCCAACCCTAGTGACCACGTGTATATATATATATATATATATATATATATATATATATATATATATATATGCCATTTAATTTCCCATCCACACTGTGGAACTTGTTGTTGATGATGTCATCAGTGTTCTGAAAAAGAAGAACAAAAATATAACTGTCCATCACAGAGCGTGATTTGGAACAAGGTTGCAAAATTTCAATAACTATTTGACAATGACTTATATCATTGTTATTTCAAACGCTAAAGGTATGTTTTGATTACCAATGAATATAAAATCAATGTAGGAAATCACAATCACGAATCACAATCTGGGTGGAAATGAGCTGCTGGGCGAAGGTCTACCTTCTCTTTTCTAGTTGTACGTTACACACATTGTGGTTGGAGTGAATCTCTTTACTGTCTATATATTTAATAAGATTTTTTTCTTTTGTCCCCACTGGCAACAATCTCAAACTCTGCCTACGTTAGAATCATTGCTTTTTAAAATCAATTCTAATGAAATAAAATAAATCAAGTCTCGAGTTGTGTTTTAATGATAGAAGTCATCCCTGCAGCTGAAGCCGACTCAGAGGACGCAGTGATAACACAATCATTCTCTGACGAGGAAACACACGAGGGAATCGACAGGATTGGTTCCTCGTTAGTAAACCTCTACACATGGTGTTCTCACAGGGCTAACACACACTGATTCAGTCACAGGTTTCACTTTACTCTCTATTTGTCATCAGTCTGATGGATTCCCCCGAGCTACAGAATAAAAGCTTTTCATAAGATCATTTAATAAGAGAATGGACTGATAGAAGGGTTGATAAACTCTGGTTTTCACAGAAAACATCACAGAAACACATGTTTACTGCGTTTGAAGCTTCACGTACAGTTCACACTGGCTACAGTAGGAGAAAATAAAAGGTTCTGAGGAACAAATGAAGCATTTATTTAGTGATTTATTTGATTTATCTCAATATTCGCCTTTCCTTTATCCATCGTTTGTATTTTGGTTACAGTCTAAGTTATAATTACTGTGATGTCACAATAATTAACTACAGAAATATACAGGAATATTCAGGAAATATAGTGGTAAACATTGGACACGGGCAAGTGGTAAGTACACAGATTCACAGAAAAATACAAAAAAAAAAAAAATGCACAAAATGACCCCAAAAAACCTATAATATGATATAGAGTTAAGAAAGTGTAATAAAAGCATAGAAGGATAATACAAAAATAAATTAAAAAATACACATAAGGGACAAATAAAACACATGCAAAATGATTGCAAAATTATACAAAAAACAATTAGAATATACAAAAGTGAGAGCAAAAAGCTAAATGAGTTAAATAATGCTGGAAACACAAAAACAACCAAAACACACACAATAAATGACTTGAAAAAAACTTACAAAATGATATAAAGTTAAAGAAAAAAGTATGATAAAAACATAAGACAACGAAAATACACAAAAAAGGACAACAAAAATATACAAAGTTACTCAAAAAACACAAAAGACGACTACATAAAATACATGAACATTCACACAAGAATATACAAAAGACAACACGTACATACAACAGTTCTGTTTCAGCCAATCATTTAAATTTTTTGAGTCCCTACTTAATATAATGATGGCAAAATCAAAACATGGCAACACAGACTAAACACAAGGATTTGTTCCACTTATTGTGAAAATATGTGATTTGTTGTGTGCTATAGTCTGAAATGTACAACGCAGCAGCAGAAAACGACAAGCAGGCAAAAAAAACAACAGAACCAATGAAACGCTGAGAATAAAAAACACAGGTGGAGAGTTTTGACAGAAATGCTGTCGGAGGTTGTTCAGCGTGTAGCAGCGTGTGCTAACACGCTGCTACACGCTGCTACACACTGTAACAGTGGATAAAACACGTCTTTTAGGACTTTGATAAAAACAGCAGACTGAGTCAGTTTACCTCTATTATTCATAAATCAGAGAAAAAGAGAGAGTGAGGGATTCGTGATGAAAGGACGTTTGGAAGACACGAGAATCCTGCTGTTGTTGAGCTAATCACACGCTGACAGACACTGAAAGTTTACGCTTTCACGGTGTGAAAGTAATGGATTACATGTACTCAAGTTACTGTAAATTAGTTGCTTTTATGGATACAAGTACTTTTTTTAGTATATTTCAAAATCAGTAATTGTACTTGTATTTAAGTACGTTTTAAAAAAGTTAAGTAATTAGTTACATTTCTACACCCAACCATTACTGAGTAAATGATTATTTTTAGTTTCAAAATTATCAACAGACATTATGAAATTACAGATGTCAATGTCAATGTCAACTTTATTTATATAGCACGTTTCAAAACAGCTACAACTGCCCAAAGCGCTGTACAGCAAACATTATAAAGTACAATGTAAAAGCAGTCACAAGATATACAGCATAAAACAATAATCTGCTCAACTTGTGTTGAAAGCCAAAGCAAAAAGATGGGTTTTCAACAATGACTTAAAAACATGAATGGACTGGGCCATTATGACATTCAGCTGAAGGCTGTTCCAGAGACTCGGAGCCGCTACGGCAAAAGCTCGGTCTCCTCTGGTTTTGCGCTTAGCTATAGACACCACCAGAGTCATTTGATTGGAGGATCTCAGTGTTCGACCTGGATCACGAAACAACAAAAGCTCCAAAAGGAAGGATGGAGCCAACCCATTCAGACATTTAAAAACCATCAACAGTATCTTGAACTGAATCCTAAAACTGACTGGAAGCCAGTGCAGAGAGGCCAACACAGGAGTTACTGTATGTGCTCACGTTTCCTCGTTCCCGTGAGCAAACGTGCCGCTGCGTTTTCAACCAACTGCAGACGCCGGATGGAAGTTTGATCGAGCCCACAGTACAGAGAGTTACAATAATCTAAGCGACACGTAATAAAAGCATGAATGACACGCTCCAGGTCGGCGTGAGGCAAATAGGATTTTATTTTGCTAAGCAAACGCAGCTGAAAAAAGCTATTTTTGACAACTGAACTTATTTGTCTGTCAAACTTAAATGAACTGTCCAAAACAACCCCAAGATTCCTAGCAGAGTCGTGGAAATAGATACTCAAAGGGCCCAGAGCAGTGACATCACACGAGTTAGCAAATACAACAATTTCAGTTTTAGAGAAAATTAAGCTTTAGGCAATTTTGAGCCATCCAGTCCTTTACTTCCTGTAAACAATCAAACAAAACTTGAGCATTGTCTGTGCCTGGCTTCAAAGGCAGATACATTTGCAGGTCGTCTGCAAAACAATGAAAGTCCATTTTATATTTTCTGAACATATACATTGAAAACAATAAGGGGCCAAAATGGAGCCCTGCGGCACACCACAGCTGAGTGGGGCAACTCCAGAAAGGTAAGGACCAAGGTGGACGGCAAAAGATCGATTTTCAAGGTACGATCTAAACCAACTTAAGGCAGTACCTTTAATGCCAATATGATTTTTGAGGCGTGAAAGCAATATTTCATGGTTGACAGTGTCAAATGCTGCCGTTAAATCTAAAAGTACCAAACAGTAGAGCAGCCTGAATCAACAGTTAAAAGAAGGTCATTAAAAACTCTTAAAAGTGCAGTCTGTGACGTAACTTAAAGCCAGACTGAAATTTTTCTAAAATACCATTTACATCCAGATAAATTCGTATTTGAGCAAAAAACAGTTTTTCCAAGATTTTTGATAAGAAAGACAATTTAGAAATTGGCCTGTAGTTTGTCAGGACTTCAAAGTCCAGATAAATGAAATGACTAGAAAACAATCAAATGCATCACATCATATCTGACCAATCAGATTAAACATAATCATCATAGCCAACCAATCAGATTAAACGTATTAATCATAGCCGACCAATCAGATTAAACGTAATCATCATAGCTGACCAATCAGATTAAACGTAATCATCATAGCCAACCAATCAGATTAAACATAATCATCATAGCCGACCAATCAGATTAAACATAATCATCATAGCCAACCAATCAGATTAAATGTATTACTCATAGCCGACCAATCAGATTAAACGTAATCATCATAGCCAACAACCAATCAGATTAAACGTATTAATCATAGCCGACCAATCAGATTAAACATAATCATCATAGCCGACCAATCAGATTAAACATAATCATCATAGCCAACCAATCAGATTAAATGTATTACTCATAGCCGACCAATCAGATTAAACGTAATCATCATAACCAACAACCAATCAGATTAAATGTATTAATCATAGCCGACCAATCAGATTAAACATAATCATCATAGCCAACCAATCAGATTAAACGTATTAATCAGAGCCGACCGATCAGATTAAACGTAATCATCATAGCCAACCAATCAGATTAAACGTATTAATCATAGCCGACCGATCAGATTAAATGTAATCATCATAGCCGACCAATCAGATTAAACGTATTAATCATAGCCGACCAATCAGATTAAACGTAATCATCATAGCCGACCAATCAGATTAAACGTATTAATCATAGCCGACCAATCAGATTAAACGTAATCATCATAGCCAACCAATCAGATTAAACGTAATAATCATAGCCGACCAATCAGATTAAATAAAATCATCATAGCCGACCAATCAGATTAAACGAAATAATCATAGCCGACCAATCAGATTAAACGTAATCATCATAGCTGACCAATCAGATTAAACGTAATCATCATAGCTGACCAATCAGATTAAATGTAATCATCATATCTGACCAATCAGATTAAACGTAATCATCATAGCTGACCAATCAGATTAAACGTAATCATCATAGCTGACCAATCAGATTAAATGTAATCATCATAGCTGACCAATCAGATTAAACGTAATCATCATAGCTGACCAATCAGATTAAATGTAATCATCATAGCTGACCAATCAGATTAAACGTAATCATCATAGCTGACCAATCAGATTAAATGTAATCATCATAGCTGACCAATCAGATTAAACGTAATCATCATAGCTGACCAATCAGATTAAACGTAATCATCATAGCTGACCAATCAGATTAAACGTAATAATCATATCTGACCAATCAGATTAAACGTAATCCTCATAGCTGACCAATCAGATGAATACATATGTAAATGATGACGTAGATGAGGTGATAAATCAGTCCTCTTCTCACCTCTTAGAGAGAAATAACAAACACGTTGAGGACGGAGGTGAAGGTTCATTTCCACAGACTGAACTTTAGCTCCATCACATACATCACTCTGTCTCAGAACCCTGAGGGGGCGTGACCCCCCCTCGTCCTTCTCTGTTCACCTCTGCTATTTTCTGCCTGTTTTTACCCTCCAGCCTCGTGTTCACGTTACCTTAGCAGCTCCTCTTTGTTCCACGAGCTCACAGAGCTGATGAACCTGAGAAATGAAACCTACTGTACATCCAATGTTTGCTTTCCATGTTCTATATCAGGAAACACCATAAATATCCAACATTTCTCTATTCCCACATTCCATAGAGCCAAAACTCCTGGACCTTCTTCTTCTTCTTCTTCTTCTTCTTCTTCTTCTTCTTCTTCTTCTTCTTCTTCTTCTTCTTCTTCTTCTGATTGAATGTCAGTATATCTGTGGTCAGGTGAAGTGATGATTGTGGGACTTTGATTCACCACCAGCTCTCTCAGCATCTGCTGCTCCTGTGGAACAGTGATTGATCTCCACTTATCAAACAATAGGCCAAGCCTGGGAAGGTGTGGGTTAGATGTTCGTTAGTACAGCAGCACAGGAACATATCACACTGTTCCTCAGCCTGGAGGGTGTGTTTATCCTTCACCTGATAACGGAGGAAACCACTTTATATTTGACACAGTAAATACATTGATTTGAGTATAAATCCACCGTTAAACTACTTTGTTTCTGCTGAGTCATAAGCTGATCAGGTATGAACTAATAGAGTTTATTGATCCTAGTCCCACTTTTTACATTTTAGTCTCAGTATTTAAATGTAGTGTATTTAATTATAAATATCAGCGTGACCGCCCTCTATGGATTGAACGCTGCTATTACAATAAAATGTTTCTATTGGCTGAGATTAGATCAGTCACTGTTGGCCACGCCCCCTACTATCAAAGATGGAGGAAGGACTGGTTTCCTCATTGAGCAGTGATTGACAGCTCCATGTGAAACTGTGCAGCACTGTGGGGGCGGGGCTGTTGTGACTGGGCGTGTCTTAACTACTGTAGGAGCCACGCCCATAATCAAGGCATTTTTTTCAAACAATATCAGAAAAAATGCTAGATATATAATACTAAATACATATTATTTTATTATTGAGACAATGTTTCTTTATTTGGACATCTCTGCTCCAAGTTTATGATTTTATATTTGAAGAAAAGAAACACTGAAGACATAAAGGGAAGATATTTTGAAGACATAAAACACAAACTGAGAAATGTATTTGAGACTGATTGTGTCTACGTGAGTTTTATGGATCAAATGAGCACATGTTGATATTCTACTTGGTCATTTTCTCACTTCAAATGTTTTCAGAACTTTCAAAATAAAGGTGGAGAATAAACAGATATATAGCATCAGTGTGAACAAGGTTTTTAATGCTGTCGGTTCCAGATGCATCTTGGGAAACTTGGAAGTATAATTCAATGAGAACCCTCATCATCCGAATCACACTTATAGTATAAAGTATATAGCAGTAATTCTCAACTTGTGGGTCGGGATCTAAAAGTGGGTCACGGACCTCTACTGGGTGGGTCGCGGACAACTGGTCAAAAATAAGTAAATGATGTCTCTCATGTTGGATTTGTCTTTTATCTTGACAGAAACTTTCCTTTTGACAAGCATGCTGTGAAATGCATGTTGCACAGGAAAATGTATAGATTTATTTTTAAAAGAGATTACATATTTGTGTTTTCAACAGCTACTTTTGAAAAACAAAATGTGTTTGGCTGAATTAAAAAAAAAAAGTGGGTCACGATTTAATGACCGTAGCATATGTGGGTCTCAAAGTGATACTATTTGAGAAACACTGGTATATAGTATGTAGTATATAGTACATACAGTAGTATATATAAGTAGTATGTACTCATTGAGTTTGTATGTTAGTGGGACATTTACAACACAGCCTTTGTCTCCTTTGCTAATTTCTTCTTTGTCTGATTTTTACACCATTGTTCTTGCCTATGTAGCGTTCTTCACTTCCTCCTTTAACATGTGACAGATACAAATGACTGTTTTGTCAAGTGAACTGGACCCTTGTTACTACTTTGTTACCTCTGTGTGTGTGTGTGTGTGTGTGTTTATTTGTTATTGTTCTTTCCTCTCCCTCATAAATTAGATCCATCTCTGAGGACTTCCTGGTAAAATAAAGGTTAAATTGAATAAAAAAGGTGTGATAGTGGTTAATGCACTGACACAGTCCTCTCATAATGGGACTGTAGTGCTGATGATTAGATTACCCAGACTCAATCCAGGAGCGGATGTTTTTCTCAGCTTTAGAGGAAATGGTTCTATGTGTCTGCAACGGGACGAGGATATAAAAGGAAGCAATAATTAATTGAGGAAGTGGAGATAAAGGTGGTGCTGCATCGAGGAGGGAATGAAGAAATCAACTTGCTGCTTGGCAATTAATTTTCTTTTGCACAAACGCAGAAAATGAAGCGAAGCACAATCTGCAGCGAGTCGATCAGCTCAGAAATCCCTGACAAGCGTGATCAATGATTAGACGTCGCCCACGTACCTTAATCAATCTATTTTACCTTGTCATCACTTTGGCTTTTCTGTAAGTCTTTAATTGAGTTTCTTTATTGAAATATGAAGTGCTCGGAGGAAAGCAGGGCCATCTATTAATTGTCAAAGTCAATTATTTCACAGGAAACAAAGGAAAACTAAAGTATTTCCTTCAGAGAACCTTCACTGTGACACACTTCATCAAGATGTTGATTGTGTATTGATTGTTTCTTTGCACTGACTCTTTCCTAGAAGCAGTTTCTAGTGTTGTAGTCCTTGAGACCAGATGTTAAAGGTCTTGGTCTTGTCTCGGACTTGAAAACATTTTACTTTGGTCCTGTCTTGGTCTCGGAGTGCCCAAACTCACTGATTTCTGCTGTTCTTCAACTTCATCAATGAGATAATGAAGAGAAGAACTTGGTGAAATGATAAATATCTTTGATACATGCTTTACATTTTTGTCTGTCTAATGTATTTTAAAGAAACAGAAATTAAAGAGAGATTGCTCTTTAACTCTTCAACCTTGTCATGGTTTTTGAGATAGATTTTTATGGCCTCGATCTTTCTCAGTCTTGGTCTCGACTCCCAAAAGTCTTGTTCTTCTCTTGGTCTCTGTGCATTCTGGTCTCAGGGAAGTCTTGGTTTTGGATCCTGAGGTATTGAACACAACATGAGTTTGTTGCATGTGGTGAATGTAGTTTTTGTTGCTGATAAATCATCATTACTCACCAACAGCCTGCAGACATCGCTGATTGATTGTGTTCAATCATTCTAGTAAATTCTGGAGCTCCACTAATAAAAAGGACCTGAGACACATTTATATATTTGTTCAGGTCACTTTCGTCCAGACATTTTCCCTTTAGGTTCACACACTTATCATTTCCTGGTGTCACAGGAACGAGGGGGAAACCTTAACAATGTCTTAACTCAGCCCATCTGGAGACGGTTAGAGAGTGAAATAGTCTGAGAGCAAATCCTTTCACTGTGGCTGAAGCTTTATTTATCCTGCTTATCTGCTCTGTGGAATCAACAGAACCAAGCCCAGAGCAGCCATGTTTATTCAAAGCCAGAACAGAATAATAATAATAATAGAGCAGCAGTAATCGTCACATCCACAGGCCTCCAGTCATTTGTATTTAAACAGAGCGTTTCAAACGGTCTGACAACGTGGAACCACAAGCTTCACTTTGCTCTAAACGCTCACCTAGAATAATCCAGTCCATCTAACAGCTCCACATCCAGTCTTTGTGCCAGATTATTGAGATTATTTAGGCTACGTTCACACTGCAGGCAAAAGTGACACAGATCTGATCTTTTGTAAATGGATGGACTTGATTTATATAGAGCTTTATCACCACTGAAACAGTCCCAAAGCTTTACACATCAGCTCATTCACCCAATCACTCTCACATTCACACACCAGTGGGACAGGACTGCCATGCAAGGCGCTAGTCGACCACTGGGAGCAACTTAGGGTTCAGTGTCTTGCCCAAGGACACTTCAACACATAGTCAGGTACTGGGATCGAACCCCCAACCTTCTCGATCAGAAGACGACCCACTACCACCTGAGCCACGGTCGCCCTTTTTGTCCCATATGTGACGTGTATCCGATCTGTTAAAGACAGTCTCAACCAGGTCACTTTTATATGTGGTCCGAAATCAGATACGTATCCTATGTCTTGCAGTCTGGACGGCCAAGGAGCTTTCTATCAGACTCCTACATCGTCACCATGTGAAAACGTCATAATTCTGAGTCCCAGGAGAAGCTGCGTGGAAAAACAACAACCATGGTGGTCTAATGGTATGTTTCCGTTGGAGATATTGGCTAAAAACTGCTCCGCATTCCTCGCTTTTGGGACTCGATACTGTTTTTTCGGAGCGTTTCCATTGAGCGCCGACGTGACACGCGAAACTGCCAGACTCCACAGATTGCACTTTCATTGCTGCCATTCTCACAAGATCGCCAACAAAAATCAATGGCGTCTAAATGTTTCCCCTCTGTGCGTGACGAGTTGATGACTCCACGCTGTGATGGTTCTCTGAACCAATCAGTGTCTGCTTTGAGCCTACAACACATTTCAGACCAGATTTTTTTGGAACCTCCACAAAGGAGGTACTAAAAAAAGCAGCACCAGGTACCACGGAGGAGGTACTTTTTCCCAGTGGAAACGCGACACAGTCCTACACAGGACGCCTCCATGTTTACTTCCGTTAACACTGTATGTGACCGTGGGGTCATGAGTCACGTTACCTCTTCTGCACATGTGTGTCACACAGGGTCACATTCTGTTCATGCTCCAAACTGATTGAAGATGCATTTAATATCAATATTAAAAACAATCACCAAAAAAATATTGGATTTTATGATAAGATGTGGGTTTTTCCAATAAAAAAATTGTAAAAATCAAGATGAACTAAGTATTTATTAAACAAACAGGAGCCTCACATACAATAAACAGCTTAGCTCCTCCTCTTTGAGCGTGAGTGTGAAGATAATGAGACTGCCACTGGTTGCAGAATCTCATCTGTTCATCTCTGTGCATTGAGTTTTAAACTAATGATTCCTCCACTAATAGATGTTCTTCTATCGATGCAGCAGTCAGCGTAATGTTCTCCACACCCTGACCCTACGGTCCAACTACCGTAGCTAGAACCTGGACTCATCGCTCAACGTTTCTCCACGTGGCCACACATCCAGACACGAGTCAGTAGCAACATCAGGCAAAGTTGTTTGGCATTTGGCACATTTTTCATGGGTGAAACTCACACCACCCTCTGTTCATCACATAAGCATCATTACAACAAAGAAAGAATTTACCACTTACTTTTTGTCTAAATGTTTCCTGATGTTAATACTTAAGGATAAAATAACTCAAACATTAGTATAAAAAATAAAGAAATGATTGTGAGCTGATGCTAAATGAGCTAATGCTAAGTGAGCTGATGCTAAGTGAGCTAATGCTAAGTGAGCTGATGCTAAGTGAGCTGATGCTAAGTGAGCTGATGCTAAGTGAGCTGATGCTAAGTGAGCTAATGCTAAGTGAGCTACACCTGCTGCTTATACATCATTGGGAAGTTTTCACAGTTAAGGATGTGTCACCGTGTTCATAATGATGGTTATTAGTGCTTGTGTTTAATATGAAGTTGTTTAACAAAGATGTGGGAAAACATATGTAAATCTTTGTTTGACTGTAGCAGTACTGTTGTCGTCTAAAGACCACATTTTAAAGACCTTGGTGTTGTTTCCGACTCAGACTGCACAGACTGGTGAACATCAGCACTGATTTATGCTTTTCTTCACCTTTATTAGCTCATGTGAATTGTGTTTTTCAGCTGGGGTTGCTAGGAGACAGTGTGACAAAGCTCTCCTCTGAATATCTAACATGTACAATGATGTAGTGACCAGCTGGTGCCATGTAGGTGGCAGCAGAGCACCTTTGGATGAGAGATCACCTGTGATGAGCAGAGCTCAGAGGGAGAGGAAAGGAGACAGAAAATGACGCTACGAGAGTTGATGCTGAAGTTCCCACGAGTTCACACTCAACCAGAGCATGTGTGGAACTAAGTGGACTATTGAGAGTGTGGTGATGGTGAGAGAAAACGATCAAAAAACGAGGCAAGCGGTGAGACTTAGCATGTCCGTTCAACTCTGACCCAGATAACATGATAATGTTTCCATCAAAAGCCTGGGCTCAGTGTTGTTTTTGTAGTTTTATATAAAGAAAACTAACGTTGAGGTGTCACTAAAGCAAAAAATAAATAAATTGCTTCAGTCACTAATAGATTTTTTCAGATAAAAGATGTTTTTCTCAGTTTTTTGTCACAAACTGGTGAATGTTTGAAAAAAAAACTATCTTCATTTCATGCTAATTCTAGACTTAACAGTGACTTTTTAATACATACAAGAGTTTATATTTTTAAAGAATTTAGTGAAACCAGTTAAGTTGATATTTCTACAAGTTCTGTTTTGATAGAGTTAGAGACTGTCTGTCAAATGTATTTAAAAGAAACTAAAACTAAAGAGACAAAGTTATTTAACTGTTTAAACACACACACACACACACACACACACACACACACACACACACACACACACACACACACACACACACACACACACACACAGACACACACACACACACACACACACACACACACACACACACACACACACACACACACACACACACACACACACACCACAGAGTTGTGGACTACTGCACCATCTAAACAAATCAAAATGTCACTTTCAGGGGAGCTGACCCCAATGAAATCCCCCCCCCCCCAAAAGTGATTACGGACAAGCCCCCAATTTATGTTACGGCCCCCTCCAGGATGAGTACCCAAAAGGCTTGAGGGGCCACTACATTAAAGATGCCAAACAGAAATCAAAAGTATTTATGAACAAAAACTTCTTAAAAGTACCAACAGAATGAAATAAAAGGGACTGGAGATCCTGGCCAAACTAAACAAAAGTAGGGAGGAAACTATACTGGGCCTTCACATCCAGCGTCCTCCTTCTAAACTACAAAAAGGTACAAAAGACTAAACCTACATAAACAGGACTACCAGAACTCTCCAGCCCAAACTAAAATAACAAACTTACAGAAGATGTCGAGTGGGGAGCTGAAGAAACTCCCCACATGTCTACTGCTGGTCAGAAGTTGTGCCTCTCCTCTCCTGGTCTTGGTCTTGTTTTGGTCTTGATCTTGTTTTGGTCTTGGTCTTGACTCCCTAAAGTCTTGGTCTTGTCTTGGTGCGTTCTGGTCTTGGTCAAGTCTTGCTCTCAGATACTGAGCAGAACACTATGTAGCAGATTTAAAGAGTTTTCCCAATAATTTTAAATATGAGTTATTTTTTTATTTATTTGTGAAAAATATTACTTTTTCAGGATTCCGACTACCTTGTTTAACCAATGATATATTAATAAGAAACCTACACCAATAGACACACACTTCACATTAAGCTAAACACACACACACACACACACACACACACACACACACACAAAGGTGTCGGCCTCTCAGAAAACTCTCAAAAATTATTTTTGGACCATTGAGAGAAGAAATGGAAACACTTTGCAGGGTTAGCATTTTTCCAGCTGCTGTCGAACTGTCAGAGCCTTTCATGAGAAATGTGCTGAATGTGGTTCTTTAAGAGGCAATTAGTTTCCACAACGACCAGGTACAGTTATCAGGCCTCACAAGTCGGATAAAACAAACCCTCATTTTAATTTGCACTGTGTTTTCTGTGCGTGTGTGTGTGTGTGTGTGTGTGTGTGTGTGTGTGTGTGTGTGTGTGTGTGTGTGAGAGATAAATGAATCCTTCTCATGTAGAATAAATGCAGCTGATATTGAACCAATTATTGCCGTCACTCTGGATCATACATCATGTTGGGATGATTGGTTTTATTTGACCACATTGTCACTTTCTCACTGAAATGTTTGCCATTTCAACCTGATTTATGTCTCGTTTCTTTTCACATCGTCAATCTGAGCCCAATGATCCTGACAAATATCTATCAACTCTCTAGATATCCAACCTTTCTTTCTCTATTGTTGTGTCCTGGATCCCAACGACGGAGGCGGTGATTTATTGACACAGAGGAAACCGGGCTTTGAATATTGCCCTCTTTCCTCCATCATTTTAATGGAAATACCAGAGAGATACAGCACCTGCATGGGCTGGAAGTGATATCCACACCCCAGGGCGCGGCAATATCTTTATCCATCTCACCGCCGTCTTTCGCTGAGCAATAACCGTGTCTCGTGTGGCTGCACATCGCTTTGCATCCCCAGCACTTCCCTCTACATATGGTAAAAATATGCTAAATAAAAAGCCTTTGTCCTTCCAGAGAACACACTGGAGTGTGGAAATACGATGCGGAGGAGGTGAGTTATTGCCTGAATGCTTGAGAAATATGAGCCGTTGATGGTGAAGGACGCGGTATCTGGTTTAGTGTGTGACTTAGTTATCACAGAAGGTTTGGAAGGAGCTTCAAATGTCAGCGGGTCCTTCAGCACTCACACAAACTCTACACGGCCGTGATGTTTGCTAATGAGAAAGTTAGCTCAAGGGTGAATATTAATTTCTTGTTGGTCAGCTGCTAATGGGGACGAGGCTTGAGGGAATTCTGCTTTCCATAACAAATGAACTCAGTGGCAGATTTAAATTGAGGAAAGCTACCTCGGGATAGTAATTACAAGTTAAATCATCTCAACACTGTTGATTGTTTGTTTCTTTAGTCCAGTCCGTGACATTCAGTTAAAAAGTCTTTGTCCATATAAATTATTAGAAACTGCTGCGTGTTGACCTTTTTTATTTTCAAACCCTCTCAATAATGTCTACATTTAGTTCAAGCATCACATGTTTGTGATTAATTGCGGATTGAAACTGCTTTTTATAGCAGTAATAATAAAGAATATACTTTGTGTGTGTTTGTTTTGTAAAACTACATCCATATTACTTCAATGATCCGGTGACAACTATGCATGTTTATTTTATTGTTTTTTTTCTTGCAAAAAAATCAAAAATATTAATAATACATTCATTATATTTGAATAAACTTTACTATACTTGTATTTATCAGTATTATATTTGTATAAAATGTTCCTGGAGGTGCAGGTCCTTGTATTTAATCCCTATTTAATTAACTGTCTTTTATTTATTTGTGTACTTGTTATTTTCTTTTCTTTCTTTTCTATGTTTTAGTGTTTCTTCTTTTCATTTGAAATATTTCTGAAGCATCTCTAAAAAAAAAAATAAATCCCTTTGTGATAAATAAAGTATATCTGATTCTGAATCTGCACATGACTAAATCTGTGAAACATGGTGGTGGGAGTGTCATGGTATATGCCACATTTTAATTAGTCACGTTAATTGAATATAATAAATTATTTTTTTCTCATTTCACAAGTTCCCAGTATACCCATAATGCTGATGCACAGACTACAACAAAAAAAACAGATGAACTACAGGAGAAGTCGTTGCTGGGCTCAGCACGCACCTCAATGCTAAACACGTAGCAGCTAGCACTTCAATGCTAAACACGTAGCGGCTAACACATCAATGCTAAACACGTAGCGGCTAGCACCTATATACTAAACATGTAGCAGTTAGCACCTCAATGCTAAACATGTAGCAGCTAGCACCTCAATGCTAAACATGTAACAGCTAGCACCTCAATGCTAAACACGTAGCAGCTAGCACCTCAATGCTAAACACGTAGCAGCGAGCACCTATATGCTAAACATGTAGCAGCTAGCACCTCAATGCTAAACATGTAGCAGTTAACACCTCAATGCTAAACATGTAGCAGCTAGCACTTCAATGCTAAACATGCAGCAGCTAACACCTCAATGCTAAACACGTAGCAGCTAGCACCTCAATGTTAAACACGTAGCAGCTAGCATTTCAATGCTAAATATGTAGCAGTTAGCATCTCAATGCTAAACATTTAGCAGCTAGCACTTCAATGCTAACATGTAGCAGCTCGCAGGGATATTGATTGTTGTAAACAGTCGACCACTAGCATATTTCTTAGCACATAGAATAATAAAAGAAGAAACACTCACCCTTGTGCAGAACAAACGTTAATCACAGTGGAGCCGTGTTGTGGACCCATCCACTCACAAAAACGTTACATTCCTCTGTCTGAAGAAGTAGAATGTTTGTGATATGATCGGCTAATGGC